>NW_026689861.1:352500-375000 GCF_943734765.1 Anopheles ziemanni | reverse complement strand
CGGCGTAGTTAAATGTATGCGATACATTTCTCAAATATAAGCGCTCAGTCATCTGTACATCATGGTAGGTTCCCACGACGTGCAATATGCGTTCAACTTATCAATGTTCATGTGTCCTGCAGTTCACATTATGACGCGCAGTTAGCTGCGGTCTTCATCGATCCATGAGCCGAGTGATCCACTGCCGAGGGTGACTAACTTGCGTAAGCCGCCGCTGTGCGCGTATACCCGTTCCCCGTAGGGAGGAGCAAGCCGCCGCTTAGAGACGAAGCATAAAGTGTCCTCATTCCACATAGGGCAAGCTGGATTAATCCATTTTACCCAGGACGGCCGAAGCGGCGTGGACCAGGGGAGAACTGAACCTTATACTTCACACCACAGTAAGTCTACGTGTCCTCTTCCACATAGGGCAAGCTAGAACTAACTATCTTACCCAGGACTGCCGAAGCAGCGTGGACCAGGGGAGGAACACACTTTTCATGGAAACGTAAGGCATCCATGACTGCCATAACGTAAGCCGCCGCTGTGCGCGTATACCCGTTCCCCGTAGGGAGAAGCAAGCCGCCGCTTAGAGACGAAACATAAAGTGTCCTCATTCCACATAGGGCAAGCTGGATGAATCCATTTTACCCAGGACGGCCGAAGCGGCGTGGACCAGGGGAGAACTGAACTTTATGCTTCACACCACAGTAAGTCTTCGTGTCCTCTTCCACATAGGGCAAGCTAGAACTAACTATCTTACCCAGGACTGCCGAAGCAGCGTGGACCAGGGGAGGAACACACTTTTCATAGAAACGTAAGGCATCCATGACTGCCATAGTGCGTAAGCCGCCGCTGTGCGCGTAAACCCGTTCCCCGTAGGGAGGAGTCAAGCCGCCGCTTAGAGACGAAGTATTAAGTGTCCTCTTCCACATAGGGCAAGCTAGAATGAACTATCTTACCCAGGACCGCCGAAGCAGCGTGGACCAGGGGAGAACTGAACTTTATACTTCACACCACAGTATTGAGTAATGTGCCCTCTTCCACATAGGGCAAGCTGGAATGTTCCATTTTACCCAGGACGGCCGAAGCGGCGTGGACCAGTGGAGGACTACACAATCATGAGGTTTGATATCGACTTGTGTGTTTCAATAGGGTACCGATGGTATGTTTTGAACCGATTTGATTTAGCCATTCTGAAGTCATCACTTGGTTGAAGCGCTGAACTAGGGCGTGTCTATCGTTTACTTTGCATTGGGATATTATACGTTGCATGCTCTACTAGGTTAATGTCATAGGTTTGGCTATCGAGCATGCCCAAATGATGACTTGATTGTGTGCTTGCTTGAATTCTACACATTTCATACCATCGGTTAGTTGTCGAATCATTCCTCGATCATAACCTTCGTTCTTGGTTCATGTATGCTCTCTTCCACATAGGGCAAGCTAGAATTAACTATCTTACCCAGGACCGCCGAAGCAGCGTGGACCAGGGGAGAACTATACTTTGTCTTGTATGCCCTCTTCCACATAGGGCAAGCTAGAATGAACTATCTTACCCAGGACCGCCGGAGCAGCGTGGACCAGTGGAGGACTATACTTTGTTCATTACACCACAGTATTAAGTATGGTGTCCTCTTCCACATAGGGCAAGCTAGAATTAACTATCTTACCCAGGACCGCCGAAGCAGTGTGGACCAGGGGAGGACTATACTTTATACTTCACACACTAGCCAAATTGAAGTCATCACTTGGTTGAAGCACTGAACTAGGGCGAGTCTATCGTTTACTTTGCATTGGGATAATACGCTGCATGCTCTCTTAGGTTAATGTCATGTGATTGGCTATAGAGCATGCCCAAGTGATGACTTTGTTTCAAGCTCAACAGGTAGGGTATTGAGTCCTCTTCCACATAGGGCAAGCTAGAATTAACTATCTTACCCAGGACCGCCGGAGCAGCGTGGACCAGGGGAGAACTATACTTTGTCTTGTATGCCCTCTTCCACATAGGGCAAGCTAGAACTAACTATCTTACCCAGGACCGCCGAAGCAGCGTGGACCAGTGGAGGACTATACTTTGTTCATTACACCACAGTATTAAGTATGGTGTCCTCTTCCACATAGGGCAAGCTAGAACTAACTATCTTACCCAGGACCGCCGAAGCAGTGTGGACCAGGGGAGGACTATACTTTATACTTCACACACTAGCCATACTGAAGTCATCACTTGGTTGAAGCGCTGAACTACGGCGGGGTAATCGTTTACAGGTTATAATCATATAGCTGCATGCTCATTAGTAGATAATGGAATATTGTATGGCAATATGAGCATGCCCAAGTGATGACTTTGTTTCAAGCTCAACAGGTAGGGTATTGAGTCCTCTTCCACATAGGGCAAGCTAGAATGAACTATCTTACCCAGGACCGCCGGAGCAGCGTGGACCAGTGGAGGACTCTATACTTTATACTTCACACCACAGTATTGAGTACTTCTTGCATAAAGCCCCTAATGAGAACCACGAGGGCTCTCTCAATGTAGAACCACAAGGGCTCTAGTACCGATTCTCTCGGTACGGCTTGGTCCGTGTTCCTTTATGCTTGTACTCTTAGAAAGTCTCAACCCGGAGGTCTTGACTTTGATTGTCATAGTTGGACTACGACGGGGCATCCGACCATTGCTGATCGAACACCCCTGATTCACCATCTTTCGGGTAGGCGGTACGCGTACCTCCGGACGCGGAAGTCTCAACCCGGAGGTCTTGACTTTGATTGTCATAGTTGGACTACGACGGGGTATCCGACTCATCGAATACCCCAGAAGCACACCATCTTTCGGGTAGGCGGTACGCGTACCTCCGGACGCGGAAGTCTCAACCCGGAGGTCTTGACTTTGATTGTCATAGTTGGACTACGACGGGGTATCCGACTCATCGAATACCCCAGAAGCACACCATCTTTCGGGTAGGCGGTACGCGTACCTCCGGACGCGGAAAGTCTCAACCCGGAGGTCTTGACTTTGGTTGTCATAGTTGGACTATGACGGGGCATCCGACCATTGCTGATCGAACACCCCTGTTACACCATCTTTCGGATAGGCGGTGCGCGACACCACCGACGCGGAAAGTCTCAACCCGGAGGTCTTGACTTTGTATTGTTGGATAGTCCTCTTCCACTATAGGGCAAGCTGGAAATATTCCATTTTACCCAGGACTGCCGAGGCAGCGTGGACCAGGGGAGAACTTCACGGAATCTTCAGGCATCCATGATTGCCATAGTGCGTAAGCCGCCGCTGTGCGCGTCAACTCGTTCCCCGTGAGGAGGAGTCTAGCCGCCGCTAAAAGACGAAGCATTAAGTGTCCTCATTCCACTATAGGGCAAGCTAGAATTAACTATCTTACCCAGGACCGCCGAAGCAGCGTGGACCAGGCGAGGACTATACTTTATACTTCACACCACAGTATTGAGTACGACTTGCATAAAGCCCCTAATGAGAACCACGAGGGCTCTCTCAATGTAGAACCACAAGGGCTCTAGTACCGATTCTCTCGGTACGGCTTGGTCCGTGTTCCTTTATGCTTGTACTCTTAGAAAGTCTCAACCCGGAGGTCTTGACTTTGATTGTCATAGTTGGGGACTACGACGGGGCATCCGACCATTGCTGATCGAACACCCCTGATTCACCATCTTTCGGGTAGGCGGTACGCGTACCTCCGGACGCGGAAGTCTCAACCCGGAGGTCTTGACTTTGATTGTCATAGTTGGACTACGACGGGGTATCCGACTCATCGAATACCCCAGAAGCACACCATCTTTCGGGTAGGCGGTACGCGTACCTCCGGACGCGGAAGTCTCAACCCGGAGGTCTTGACTTTGATTGTCATAGTTGGACTACGACGGGGTATCCGACTCATCGAATACCCCAGAAGCACACCATCTTTCGGGTAGGCGGTACGCGTACCTCCGGACGCGGAAAGTCTCAACCCGGAGGTCTTGACTTTGGTTGTCATAGTTGGACTATGACGGGGCATCCGACCATTGCTGATCGAACACCCCTGTTACACCATCTTTCGGATAGGCGGTGCGCGACACCACCGACGCGGAAAGTCTCAACCCGGAGGTCTTGACTTTGTATTGTTGGATAGTCCTCTTCCACTATAGGGCAAGCTGGAAATATTCCATTTTACCCAGGACTGCCGAGGCAGCGTGGACCAGGGGAGAACTTCACGGAATCTTCAGGCATCCATGATTGCCATAGTGCGTAAGCCGCCGCTGTGCGCGTCAACTCGTTCCCCGTGAGGAGGAGTCTAGCCGCCGCTAAAAGACGAAGCATTAAGTGTCCTCATTCCACTATAGGGCAAGCTAGAATTAACTATCTTACCCAGGACCGCCGAAGCAGCGTGGACCAGGCGAGGACTATACTTTATACTTCACACCACAGTATTGAGTACGACTTGCATAAAGCCCCTAATGAGAACCACGAGGGCTCTCTCAATGTAGAACCACGAGGGCTCTAGTACCGATTCTCTCGGTACGGCTTGGTCCGTGTTCCTTTATGCTTGTACTCGCGGAAAGTCTCAACCCGGAGGTCTTGACTTTGATTGTCATAGTTGGACTACGACGGGGCATCCGACCATTGCTGACCGAACACCCCTGATTCATCATCTTTCGGATAGGAGGTGCGCCCACCTCCGACGCGGAAGTCTCAACCCGGAGGTTCGGACTTAGAGTTTTTCCCATTCAAAAGTTTTTCTCTTAGCCATACTGAAGTCATCACTTGGTGAACGATTGAACTAGGGCGGGTTAATCGTTTATAGGTATCATGTGGTTTGCATGCTCTCTTAGGTTAAGGTCATGTGGTTGGCTATCGAGCATGCCCAAGTGATGACTTTGTTTCACGCTTGCTTGATTTCTTCATGATTCCCTGTTATATAGTGTAATCATTCGAGAACAGGGAATCTTTGGTTTTGCTCAACAGGTATTGGATGTCAACTTGGTATCTAGATCGCATTAAGTCTCAACCCTTAGGTTCGGACTTGTATAGTGACATCTTGTTACGGTCTTGAGTCTCAACCCGCAGGTTCGGACTACTTAGTGTTTGATCGAATATAATATGGCAACTTGTGCCTAAGTCTCAACCCGCAGGTTCGGACTTCTGTTTATTTGGCCAATGTATGTATAAGGCAACTTGTGCCTAAGTCTCAACCCGCAGGTTCGGACTTGTATATTTGTTCGAAGTCATGTATAAGGCAACGTGTGCCTAAGTCTCAACCCGCAGGTTCGGACTTGTTAGTGTTTCGTCAACTTTCATATGGCAACTTGTGCCTAAGTCTCAACCCGCAGGTTCGGACTTGTGTATTTGTTCGAAGTCATGTATAAGGCAACTTGTGCCTAAGTCTCAACCCGCAGGTTCGGACTTGTGTATTTGTTCGAAGTCATGTATAAGGCAACGTGTGCCTAAGTCTCAACCCGCAGGTTCGGACTTGTTAGTGTTTCGTCAACTTTCATATGGCAACTTGTGCCTGAGTCTCAACCCGCAGGTTCGGACTTCTATAGTGTTTCGTCAATTATCATATGGCAACTTGTGCCGAAGTCTCAACCCGCAGGTTCGGACTTCTGGAAGGATCACTTGGCCACTAATGATCCTTCCGCAGGTTCACCTACGGAAACCTTGTTACGACTTTTACTTCCTCTAAATCATCAAGTTCGGTCAACTTCGATAAAGCAGACGCGGTTCACGAGGATCCAGCGAACGATCATCTCCAAAGACCTCACTAAATAATCCATCGGTAGTAGCGACGGGCGGTGTGTACAAAGGGCAGGGACGTATTCAACGCTGGCTGATGACCAGCACTTACTAGAAGTTCCGAGTTCATATGGACCATTGCAATCCATAATCCCTACTAAGTGAGTATTTGAGTGATTTCCCGTTCCTCTCGGAATAGGAGACACGCTGCTACCCACATTGTAGCACGCGTGTAGCCCAGAACATCTAAGGGCATCACGGACCTGTTATCGCTCGATCTCATTTTGCTAAACACAAATTGTCCTGCTAAGCAGCGTACCGTAAGTGCACTTGCGCACACGAACAGCGAAGGTGTCAGGTCATACTCCACCGAAAGGTCCTAACCCGTTCCAATCGGCATCGACGCATTAACGCTGACTGCGTTCTAGTTAGCATATGTGAGTCACGTTCGTTATCGGAATTAACCAGACAAATCAATCCACGAACTAAGAACGGCCATGCACCACTACCCTTAAATTTGAGAAAGAGCTATTAATCTGTCTCACCTCCATAAGTTCGGACCTGGTAAGTTTTCCCGTGTTGAGTCAAATTGAACCGCAAGCTCCATTTCATTGTGGTGCCCTTCCGTCAATTCCTTTAAGTTTCAACTTTGCAACCATACTTCCCCCGGAACCTGACTTTGGTTTCCCGGAAGCTACTGAGAGCACCTGGTTGTAGCGTCTCCCAATTGCTAGTTGGCATCGTTTACGGTTAGAACTAGGGCGGTATCTAATCGCCTTCGATCCTCTAACTTTCGTTCTTGATTAAAGAAAGCATCCTTGACAAATGCCTTCGCTTTAGTTAGTCTTACGACGGTCTACGAATTTCACCTCTCGCGCCGTAATACTAGTGTCCCCAACTACTTCTGTTAATCATTACCTCCGGTCTGAGTACAAACCAATGAAAGATTAGACCAAGGTCGTATTCCATTATTCCATGCAAGATTATTCTAGGGCGTTTGGGCACCCTGCTTTAAGCACTCTAATTTGTTCAAGGTAAACGTGAGCGGTCGAGCTCTATGTTACACTTGCACCCGTTGAAGGGCACACCATGACACAGACTTGGTGCCCTACCACACCATTGAGTCGCAACCAGATTCCGACTTGGCCCACCGACCACGGGTTGACCGGGTCGGCGGAGCCGGACTGTGTTGGACAAGTATCAACTTCGAACGTTTTAACCGCAACAATTTTAATATACGCTAGTGGAGCTGGAATTACCGCGGCTGCTGGCACCAGACTTGCCCTCCACTTGATCCTCGTAGAAGGATTTATGCTCTACTCATTCCAATTATGAAACATCATTAAAGAGTTTCATATTGTTATTTCTCGTCACTACCTCCCCGTCCCGGGATTGGGTAATTTACGCGCCTGCTGCCTTCCTTGGATGTGGTAGCCATTTCTCAGGCTCCCTCTCCGGAATCGAACCCTGATTCCCCGTTACCCGTTGCAACCATGGTAGTCCTCTATACTACCATCCATAGTTGATAGGGCAGATATTTGCGAGATCTGTCGTCGGTGCGAGACCATACGATCAGCATCATTATCCAGACTTCAACTCAATGACACGGAGAACCCGCGATTGGTTTGACTAATAAGTGCACCAGTTCCCGCGAGGGTCCTGGCATGTTGCATGTATTAGCTCTAGATTTTCCACAGTTATCCAAGTAACTAGGTTGATGATCTCGTAAATTATAGCTGTTATACTGAGCCTTATGCGGTTTCACATTAAATCTGTTTGTACTTAGACATGCATGGCTTAACCTTTGAGACGAGCGTATATTACTGGTAGGATCAACCAGAATTCCGACTTTGCGTTCGAATGTTCATTGTCCCATTGCACCCGGAGGAGCAAACACCACGTTCTATATGTTGTCAAGTCCGGTAGCACACGGGAGGCGAGCCCCCGTGCGAACCTCATTGCCCTCGTATCACACACACCCGATGCACCGGACAGGCACTTGAGCGGCATTCGACTCCGCTAAGCGCTCGTGCGCCCGATTGTGCATGCGCTGACGGGGCCTTCATACCCCTACCACAGCGACCTTATGCCAAACTTCCATGAATACTTAGGTGAGCTGACAAGGGCCTTCATTTCCCTACCATCAACTAAAGGACACGCTAGGCGCGTCCGATCATTGCAACTGCGGGGCTTTCATACCCCAATCACCACAGTACGCAATTCACCAGAGTTTAATCACAACCCCCCCGGACATGGCACACTATTAACTTGCAACAAAACTTAGTGTGTGCCGGGCACATCGGTTCCACAAAATCATTCCCGATGTACCCCAATTGGGGTTGTGAACGCATCCATGGTCCTCTGACACACCCAACCAAGCGTGGATACTACATACCTCAAACACCCAGTACACTAACAGACAAATCAATATATGGTTGCTTTCCCCCAGACATTTGCCAATCACTTGGCACCCGGACGGGAACTCGCTCCTGATTGCGCCATTGCCACCCATTTGCCAAGAGCGAGTTCTGTATGTAGATTTCATTTGGAAAGACAACCGTGTACTGGATATTCTATCCGACGATTACAGATGACGAGTACGAGACTCGACTACACTCACGGATAATACATTTTGGGTCGAGATTGCTTTCGGGGTTTTCGATTGGTCTTGCGCTTGTAAACGTATAACTTTGACTTGTGGTAACCTCGGTATGTTAGTCGATCACGTGGTTGTGAACTGGGTAAGGGTGGGCAATCTGTTCACTTGCACTCTGGGTAGGAATATGGTGAGCGCTATAGGTTAAAGATCATGGTATGGTTCCATCGTGATGACTTTCGCTAGATAGTAGTATGTTTGGATAGTTATAACGTTTTTGGCCATTTGTTCATAGTGTTCGGTCCATTGAGGAATTCGATTGGTCTTTGCTTCACACACGTGGTCGATCACTTGGATGTGAACTAGGGTGAGATTAAGGTGTTCACTAGTGCTCTTCGGTTTTGGATCAGTAATGAGCACTTGATTGGTTTCGCATAATATGTATCCATAGTGATGACTCTTTCCAGCTTAAGATTTCGTTACCAGTTTCGAATCCTCCCCACGTTCGCTTTTACTTGGTTAGGTTTTCGAGTGTAGATTTGAAAGCAATCTCATGTATGTATCCCATCTGATATAAGCCACTGACAGTTCATGTCACCTCGTTCAACTCTCGCTGGGTCACAGAAGTATGTTACTGCGCCCATTATCCCTACTCGGATAGGTTCGGTTCGTTCGTTTTATACTACGGTGAGTAAACTCAATTTGTGCATCGCATAGCCATGGAAAGCAAGCTTTCGCGGGCCTCTTCGACTGTTTTGATACGAGCTGTGCCCGTGATGCTTGTCATCCCAGGATACTAGACCCCTTTGGACGACCGCATGACCAACAGAATGTAAATTCCAGTTCGTTTTTGGATATTTGCTACTGTCACCGTTTGAGTACTATGGGGCTTGAACCCCTAACATAAAGTCTTTGTGTAGAACCACGAGGGCTCTATAGTACCGATTCTCTCGGCACGCTTGGTCCGTGTTCCTTTATGTTCGTACTCTTGTGTGTATAATATACATGTTCGGTTTGGGATATTTGCTACTTTCACCTGGGTCCCGTTCTTCATACAAGTCTGCCTTGCTAATGTGGTAACTTTATAGTGTAGTTCTGACATCCCAATTTTGGGACTTAGCCGATTTTTCATGAATTTCCATATGACCCATAGGGTCCCTTTCTTCATACAAGCTTGCCTAGGGCGATCGGTCAAAACTTGTCTTACTATTCGATTGGTCTTCGCAGTTTCACCCTAGGCAATTCGCCTAGGTCTGTCTTCTTGAGGAGGCCAAAACCCGAAATAAGGAGGTCTGGCCGACCCTGAAACCTCCCCTGTCTTAACTACACTAACCCGATTTTTCAGGGTCCTCAGCGCCATACAACTTTGCCTAGGTCACTTATACTCTTGACTTAGGCCATCTGACTTGGTCCGTGTTTCTTCCTAGGGTTCACCTAGGTACTTTGCCTTGCTTGATGTGGTAACTTTTTAGTGTAGTTCTGACATCCCAATTTTGGGACTTAGCCGATTTTTCATGAATTTCCATATGACCCTAAGGGTCCCTTTCTTCATACAAGCTTGCCTAGGGCGATCGGTCAAAACTTGTCTTACTATTCGATTGGTCTTCGCACTTTCACCCTAGGCAATTCGCCTAGGTCTGTCTTCTTGAGGAGGCCAAAACCCGAAATAAGGAGGTCCAGCCGACCCTGAAACCTCCCCTGTCTTAACTACACTAACCCGATTTTTCAGGGTCCTCAGCGCCATACAACTTTGCCTAGGTCACTTGTACTCTTGACTTAGGCCATCTGACTTGGTCCGTGTTTCTTCCTAGGGTTCACCTAGGTACTTTGCCTTGCTTGATGTGGTAACTTTTTAGTGTAGTTCAGACATCCCAATTTTGGGACTTAGCCGATTTTTCATGTATTTCCATATGACCCATAGGGTCCCTTTCTTCATACAAGCTTGCCTAGGGCGATCGGTCAAAACTTGTCTTACTATTCGATTGGTCTTCGCACTTTCACCCTAGGCAGTTTGCCTAGGTCTGTCTTCTTGAGGAGGCCAAAACCCGAAATAAGGAGGTTCAGCCGACCCAGAAACCTCCCCTGTCTGAACTACACTAACCCGATTTTTCAGGGTCCTCAGCGCCATACAACTTTGCCTAGGTCACTTGTACTCTTGACTTAGGCCATCTGACTTGGTCCGTGTTTCTTCCTAGGGTTCACCTAGGTACTTTGCCTTGCTTGCTGTGGTAACTTTTTAGTGTAGTTCAGACATCCCAATTTTGGGACTTAGCCGATTTTTCATGTATTTCCATATGACCCATAGGGTCCCTTTCTTCATACAAGCTTGCCTAGGGCGATCGGTCAAAACTTGTCTTACTATTCGATTGGTCTTCGCACTTTCACCCTAGGCAGTTTGCCTAGGTGTAGCTTCTTGAGGAGGTCAAAACCCAAAATAAGGAGGTTCAGCCGACCCAAAAACCTCCCCTGTCTAAACTACACTAACCAGATTTTTCAGGGTCCTCACCGTCATACAACTTTGCCTAGGTCACTTGTTCTCTTGACTTAGGCCATCTGACTTGGTCCGTGTTTCTTGCTAGGGTTCACCTAGGTACTTTGCCTTGCTTGATGTGGTAACTTTTTAGTGTAGTTCTGACATCCCAATTTTGGGACTTAGCCGATTTTTCATGAATTTCCATATGACCCTAAGGGTCCCTTTCTTCATACAAGCTTGCCTAGGGCGATCGGTCAAAACTTGTCTTACTATTCGATTGGTCTTCGCAGTTTCACCCTAGGCAATTCGCCTAGGTCTGTCTTCTTGAGGAGGCCAAAACCCGAAATAAGGAGGTCCAGCCGACCCTGAAACCTCCCCTGTCTGAACTACACTAACCCGATTTTTCAGGGTCCTCAGCGCCATACAACTTTGCCTAGGTCACTTGTACTCTTGACTTAGGCCATCTGACTTGGTCCGTGTTTCTTCCTAGGGTTCACCTAGGTACTTTGCCTTGCTTGATGTGGTAACTTTTTAGTGTAGTTCAGACATCCCAATTTTGGGACTTAGCCGATTTTTCATGTATTTCCATATGACCCATAGGGTCCCTTTCTTCATACAAGCTTGCCTAGGGCGATCGGTCAAAACTTGTCTTACTATTCGATTGGTCTTCGCACTTTCACCCTAGGCAGTTTGCCTAGGTCTGTCTTCTTGAGGAGGCCAAAACCCGAAATAAGGAGGTTCAGCCGACCCAGAAACCTCCCCTGTCTGAACTACACTAACCCGATTTTTCAGGGTCCTCAGCGCCATACAACTTTGCCTAGGTCACTTGTACTCTTGACTTAGGCCATCTGACTTGGTCCGTGTTTCTTCCTAGGGTTCACCTAGGTACTTTGCCTTGCTTGCTGTGGTAACTTTTTAGTGTAGTTCAGACATCCCAATTTTGGGACTTAGCCGATTTTTCATGTATTTCCATATGACCCATAGGGTCCCTTTCTTCATACAAGCTTGCCTAGGGCGATCGGTCAAAACTTGTCTTACTATTCGATTGGTCTTCGCACTTTCACCCTAGGCAGTTTGCCTAGGTGTAGCTTCTTGAGGAGGTCAAAACCCAAAATAAGGAGGTTCAGCCGACCCAAAAACCTCCCCTGTCTAAACTACACTAACCAGATTTTTCAGGGTCCTCACCGTCATACAACTTTGCCTAGGTCACTTGTTCTCTTGACTTAGGCCATCTGACTTGGTCCGTGTTTCTTGCTAGGGTTCACCTAGGTAGTTTGCCTTGCTTGATGTGGTAACTTTTTAGTGTAGTTCTGACATCCCAATTTTGGGACTTAGCCGATTTTTCATGTATTTCCATATGACCCTTAGGGTCCCTTTCTTCATACAAGCTTGCCTAGGGCGATCGGTCAAAACTTGTCTTACTATTCGATTGGTCTTCGTACTTTCACCCTAGGCAGTTTGCCTAGGTGTAGCTTCTTGATGAGGCCAAAACCCAAAATAAGGGGGTTCGGCCGACCCAAAAACCTACCCTGTCTAAACTACACTAACCAGATTTTTCAGGGTCCTCAGCGCCATACAACTTTGCCTAGGTCACTTGTTCTATTGACTTAGGCCATCTGACTTGGTCCGTGTTTCTTCCTAGGGTTCACCTAGGTACTTTGCCTTGCTTGGTGTGGTAACTTTTTAGTGTAGTTCTGACATCCTCATTTTGGGACTTAGCCGATTTTTCGTAAAATACCATATGACCCATATGGGTCCTTTCCTTCATATAAGTTTGCCTTGCTTGGTATGGTAACATTTGAGTGTAGTTCTGACATCATCATTTTGGGACTTAGCCGATTTTTCGTAAAATACCATATGACCCATCAGGGTCCTTTGCTTCATATAAGTTTGCCTTGCTTGGTGTGGTAACATTTGAGTGTAGTTCTGACATCCCCATTTTGGGACTTAGCCGATTTTTCGTAAAATACCATATGACCCATCAGGGTCCTTTGCTTCATATAAGTTTGCCTTGCTTGGTGTGGTAACATTTGAGTGTAGTTCTGACATCCCCATTTTGGGACTTAGCCGATTTTTCGATCAATACCATATGACCCATCAGGGTCCTTTGCTTCATATAAGTTTGCCTTGCTTGGTGTGGTAACATTTGAGTGTAGTTCTGACATCCCCATTTTGGGACTTAGCCGATTTTTCGATCAATACCATATGACCCATCAGGGTCCTTTGCTTCATATAAGTTTGCCTTGCTTGGTGTGGTAACATTTGAGTGTAGTTCTGACATCCCCATTTTGGGACTTAGCCGATTTTTCGTAAAATACCATATGACCCATCAGGGTCCTTTGCTTCATATAAGTTTGCCTTGCTTGGTGTGGTAACATTTGAGTGTAGTTCTGACATCCCCATTTTGGGACTTAGCCGATTTTTCGTAAAATACCATATGACCCATCAGGGTCCTTGCCTTCATATAAGTTTGCCTTGCTTGGTGTGGTAACATTTGAGTGTAGTTCTGACATCCCCATTTTGGGACTTAGCCGATTTTTCGATCAATACCATATGACCCATCAGGGTCCTTTGCTTCATATAAGTTTGCCTTGCTTGGTGTGGTAACATTTGAGTGTAGTTCTGACATCCCCATTTTGGGACTTAGCCGATTTTTCGATCAATACCATATGACCCATCAGGGTCCTTTGCTTCATATAAGTTTGCCTTGCTTGGTGTGGTAACATTTGAGTGTAGTTCTGACATCCCCATTTTGGGACTTAGCCGATTTTTCGATCAATACCATATGACCCATCAGGGTCCTTTGCTTCATATAAGTTTGCCTTGCTTGGTGTGGTAACATTTGAGTGTAGTTCTGACATCCCCATTTTGGGACTTAGCCGATTTTTCGATCAATACCATATGACCCATCAGGGTCCTTTCCTTCATATAAGTTTGCCTTGCTTGATGTGGTAACACATGAGTGTAGTTCTGACATCCCCATTTTGGGACTTAGCCGATTTTTCGATCCATCCCATATGACCCATCAGGGTCCTTTTTCTTCATATAAGTTTCCCAAGACTTAGTGCTTTTTTCCTTTGGACACCAATATCACCCTTGCGGGTATCTTTGATCTTCTCACTTTGTATTGGCCGAATGTAGGTCTTGCCATGCCAAACATATAATTGTTCTACACCAAGTCTCTATCTCGTACCGCCAGCTCGGTACATTCGATTAACCTGCCCTTAAGGCCCCCGGGACTTAGCCATTTTTTCACATTTTTCATGATTTTGAGGCAACTTTTCTCGACTTTGTCACCTTATATCACCAAGATCCTTTCCCTTTAGCGCTTCACTCTGTTCGTATGATATTTAGCGCTGACTATCACCTTTCTGTCGCTGAGCTCAACTTCTTATTCGGTGCCATAGAGCCAGAGATATTTGGTGTATGCTGTTATAAGGGAAGTTTGTCACTTTTTCAAAGGCCCACTTTGGGACGCCCATATCTCACCTTCAGGTATCTTCGATCTTCTTGTCGTCTATGGACGAAACTTAGGCCTTGTCTTGGCCAACTTATAAATGTTCTACGGCCAAGCCGTATCTCTTACCGCCAGCCCGGTATTCATGGACTTAGTTGGATTTTCGCCTCTCGTGGTAACAATTTCAGACTTTGACTCACAATAACACCCAAACGGTCACATGCTAGCGCTTTGCTTGGTAGGAATTATAGTTAGCGCTACCTTTTCTCTTTCCATCGATACCTTGTTCGTTCCATTCCATGCCATACAGCCGAAGTTATGATGTTTCCCGTTTTCCATATCATGTGGAGCTTATGCTCTGGGAAAACCATCTAACACCTGTACCACCCTTTTGGGTACCACCGATCTCGTCACTATGTTCGGGCCAAATATAGGTTATAACATGCCCAACGTATAATTGTTCTACACCAAGTCTCTATCTCTTACCGCCTGCTCGGTATTTTACTCGTAAGTCCAAATTTCACAACTTGTACTTTTTGGCCCAATGTACTCGAGTTTCAATTTTGGTAACATTTTTCGACTTTGACACTTAATAACTTCCAAATCATGCTAGTTAGCGCTTTGCTTTCTTCTAGTCGTATCTAGCGCTGGGTGTTACCTTTCCAAAACATATCCTAGCTTAACAATCCATGCCATACAGCCGGAGCTATACGGTGCACAAGTCAAATCCATTTTAGCCATGTTTCATTTTTGCCAATTTTTGACCACTCGTATCACCCTTCCAGAGTGGTCCGATCTTCTCGCTGTCTATGGACGACTTTTAGGTCTCGTAGAGGCAAACTTATAAGTATTCTACGTCAACCCGCTATCTCTTACCGCCTGCTCGGTATTCTTGGTCTTGTGTGATTTTTGGAAATTTTGGTATTATTTTTCCACTTTGTCGCTTAATAACTCAGTTTTGCTCAACACTTAGCGCTTCGGTTGTTTGGGATTATAGTTAGCGCTCGGTTCGACCTTTCCAACACTGATCTTAGCTTGTCGATCCGTTCCATACAGCCTGAGTTATTCGCGATACCGTGTTTCAACCCATTTCTCAAGTCTCGTTTTGGTCCAACTTTGAACCAGCCATATCACCCTGATGGGTACCTCCGATCTTCTCGCTCTATATTGGCCAAAGTTAGGTCTTGTGGTAACGTACTTATGATTGTTCTACGCCGTGTTCGTAGCTCTTATCGTTCGCCCGCTATTTTCGATCATAAGGTGAATTTTCGCCTCTAAACCACCATTTTTCACCTTTGCCCTCTAATATGACCGACTTGCTCAACACCTAGCGCTTCGCTTGGTAGGACACATAGCTAGCGCTCGTCAAGACCTTTCCAACGCATATCCAAGCTTTCCGATCCGAGCCATACAGCCTGAGCTATAGGCGATACCGTTTTTCCCATTTTCTTGGTCACATGCACTTTAGGGTACCCCTTTTTGCCTTTGACCCTTAATACCTCCTCCGGGTCACTAGTAGGCGCTCAGCTTGGTAGGAAACATAGCTAGAGCAGGCCTTCACCTTTCCAAAACTGCCTCAAGTGTACCGATCCGACATCTAGAACCAAAGTTATGGTCATTCCTATCATGCTCTACTTTCATGGTCAACCTCCACCAAGCACACCTAGGTTGGACCAACTTTCACCAACTCATCTCGAACCCCAAATTTGCTTCGACCTACTAGGTTTCCCTAGTAAAGTGGTCAAAACATCCATTACAACACGACTGGTCTTTCTGGTGGTCGACCTAGGCGACTTTGTTCGACGACCACCACCCCATGGAACTAAAAGACGTCCCTTGATACGGACCACCGATACATTTTCCGGCCTGTCTAAACTACACTCATCGAAATTTTTTTGGGTCCCCACCGTCATACAAGTTTGCCTAGGTCAAGTTTTTCTTCCGGATCGGCCGCGGACCTCACTTTTCATTATCTAGGGAGGCCATAGGGCCCCAAAAGGGGTTTTTTAAAATTTTCGACACTTTCGACTTTGGTCGGATTTTTTCCGATTTTGGTCCGACCTAGGGACTTGGTGGTCCAAGGAGCCTCGGGACCAAACTTTTTTCTCAGGGGTCCCTACCTCCATACAACTTTGCCTAGGTCAATTTTTTGTTCCAAATCGACCGCGGATTTCACTTTTCAATATCTGGGGCTCGTGTAGAGTCCGAATATGAGGTTTTCTCATTTTTCGACATTTTCGACTTTTTTCGACTTTTTTCGGGTTTTTCGACCTAGGGGTCCGCCGAACAAATTTTGGGTCAAAAATTTTTATTGAACTAGTCGAAAGTACGCAAAAAGATAAGACTTTTTGCCGAAGACACCATGCCCCGGAACCGACTCCTTCCCCTTCAAAATTGGGGACAAACGTGATTTTTGAAACTTTTCCTTAGGGAGCCCAAGACTTAGAAAATTTTCAAATTCTCGATTTTTCGATTGCGAGCTAGCGCTTTGCGGTCTTCGGCAATGTTGTAGATCTCGACGAGATAAGACTTTTTGGTCAAGGGACATTTTGCCCTCCGACCCCTCCTTCCCCCCGCAAATCGCCCCACAAAGTGCAATTTTTGCATTTTCACCTCTTTGCACGCACTGTTCGGCCCAAATGGCCACTTTCTATGGGTGTGAGCGCTTTGCGGTCTTCGGCAAACTTTTAGAGCGTACCAAGCCCTAATTATAATTCTTCTACACCACCTTCGTACCTCTTCATCCCTGGCCGCTATTCGCGTACCAAGGTAATTTTTGTTCATTTTGTCAACATTTTTCATCTTTGACTGCTTATATCGGCCTTGCCATGAACCGATAGCGCTTCGCTGTGTTCTAACGTAAGTTAGTACTGCTCAATACCTTTCCAAATCATATCTTAGGTAGTCATTTGCTTGCATACAGCCGGAGCTATGAGCGATACCGTAAAAAGTACCGAAACTTGGAAAAATCCTTTGATCGCCCATATCCCCCCTTTGGAGGCCAGATATCGAAAAAAGTTCTGATTCAAAAAGTTGCGCATTAACGTGTTCTAGTTATGCCTAGAACATTTAACTTCGCTAGCTGGCCTGCAACTTAGCCGTAATTGGGATTTTAGGGTGTTCATGGAGGGCCCATTTCCTGCGACTTGGTATCTTTTGGGCCCTATGTTTCTCTAATATCTCCACGAGTTTTCCAGGTAGCCTTTTCAAACTTTCAGGGTGCCTAGAACACCTCAAGACCTTTCCAACGCTATGCCGTTTGCCTCGCTCGGACATCTACAGCCGAAGTTATTCGAGGTACACGGTACCTTACCCTGTTTTCTCAGTACTTGGTCGAAAATTTCGATCAGCCATATGACCGACTTGGACAACCCTGAGCGGGTTGGCCCCATATAACTAAACTTTCGTCTCGTGTAGGCAAACTTATAAATGTTCCACGTCAACTCGCTATCTCGTACCGCCTTGACGGTATACTTGGTCCAAGGGCCATTTCCAGCGACTTGGTCGCTATTTCGCACTAAGTTTCGCTAATACCTTCGTCCGTGGACATGGTGATTTTTTGTTCGTATTTTTCCTTGATAGTCCCACTCAAGACTATTCCATACCAGAGCCAAGCGTCCCGCTAAGTGCCATACAGCCTGAGCAGTAATTCATGAAAGGTACCTCTACCAGTTTTTGCCATACTTGGGTACAAACTTTGGATCGCCCATATCTCCACTTTGGAGGCCAGCCAGCACCTTGGCCCCATATACTTTTTTGTTGGTCATACCATGCACCAAATATAATTGTTCTACGCCAACTTGCTATCTCTTCTCCAACTTGCCGTTATTCTTGGTCCAAGACCCATTTCATTCGTTTTTGGACCCATTTTGCTATATGTTTCACTAATAGTTTCGGCCATGGACAAGCTGATTTTCTACTTGTATTTTTCCTTGATAGTCCCACTCAAGACCATTCCAAAACACACCGCAACTTGTTGCTCGGTGGCAAACTGACCGAGTTATAATTCATGAAAGGTACCTCACCTTGGTACACCACGTGGTCGGCCCAAACCATAAACCGACCAAACGACCGACTTGGAGCACCCTGACCGGGTTGCCCCATATAATGAAAGTTGCGTCTCTACACGCCCAACTTATGAATATTCTACGCCAAGTCGCTATCTCTTACCGGTAAGCCGGTATTCACCTTCCAAGGGTGATTTTGGTCAAGTGCCATTTCCTGCGACTTGGTCCCCGAATTGGACCATCATCACCTAATATCTCCGTGGTCTTTCAACTCAGCCTCATGAAACTTTCAGGGTAGATAGGTCTCCCCAAGACCTTTCCAACGGTATGCCGTTTGTCTTGCTCGGCCATCTACAGCCGAAGTTATTAATGGTACTTGGTACCTTACCCTGTTTTTTCCATACTTGTTCGTACTTGGGTACAAACTTTGGATCGCCCATATCTCCACTTTGGAGGCCAGCCAGCACCTTGGCCCCATATACTTTTTTGTTGGTCATACCATGCACCAAACATAATTGTTCTACGTCAACTTGCTATCTCTTCTCCAACTTGCCGTTATTCTTGGTCCAAGACCCATTTCATTCGTTTTTGGACCCATTTTGCTATATGTTTCACTAATAGTTTCGGCCATGGACAAGCTGATTTTCTACTTGTATTTTTCCTTGATAGTCCCACTCAAGACCATTCCAAAACACACCGCAACTTGTTGCTCGGTGGCAAACTGACCGAGTTATAATTCATGAAAGGTACCTCACCTTGGTACACCACGTGGTCGGCCCAAACCATAAACCGACCAAACGAGCGACTTGGAGCACCCTGACCGGGTTGCCCCCATATAATGAAAGTTGCGTCTCTACACGCCCAACTTATGAATATTCTACGCCAAGTCGCTATCTCTTACCGGTAAGCCGGTATTCACCTTCCAAGGGTGATTTTGGTCAAGTGCCATTTCCTGCGACTTGGTCCCCGAATTGGACCATCATCACCTAATATCTCCGTGGTCTTTCAACTCAGCCTCATAAAACTTTCAGGGTAGATAGGTCTCCCCAAGACCTTTCCAACGGTGAGCCGTTTGCCTCGCTCGGCCATCTACAGCCGAAGTTATTAATGGTACTTGGTACCTTACCCTGTTTTTTCCATACTTGTTCGTACTTGGGTACAAACTTTGGATCGCCCATATCTCCACTTTGGAGGCCAGCCAGCACCTTGGCCCCATATACTTTTTTGTTGGTGATACCATGCACCAAATATAATTGTTCTACGCAAGCTTGCTATCTCTTCTCCAACTTGCGGTTATTTTTGACTCAAGTCCCATTTCCATAGTTTTTGGTACCAATTTGCTCTATGTTTCGCTAATAGCTTCGCCCAAGGACTTTGTGATTTTTTGTTCGCATTTTTCCTAAATAGTCCCACTCAAGACTATTCCAAATCACACCTTAGCTTGTCGCTCAGTGCCATACAGCCAGAGTTTTAATTCATGAAAGGTACATAACCTTGGTACACCACGTGGTCGGTCCAAACCATCAACCAACCATATGACCGACTTCGAGTCGAGCTAGCGGCTAGGCTCAATATAATGAAATGCGTGTCTTGACGCGGGCTACTGACGGTCTGAACAATGTAGCTCGCTAGCTCGTCTCTAAACTTGTGTTTTGGTCGAATATTGGGTGTTCATGTACCACTTCGGGTAACATGGACTTTGGTGCAACTTTACCACTTGTGCACTTAATTACTTCCCGGTCATTCAAGTCTTTGCCTTCATACTTTCAGGGTAGTTAGGTCTCGTCGAGACCTTTCCATACATATGCCAAACTCATCGATCGGACATCTATAGCCCGAGTTATTCGCGGTACACCGTACCTTACCCTGTTTTTTCCTCAATTGGGTACAAACCTTGGAACACCCATATCGCCCCTTTAGAGACTAGCTGGCACGTTGGCCTCATATAATGATAAGTGCACCTCAACTTGGGCTACTGACGGTCAGAACATTTCAACTTGCTAGCTCGGGCCCACACTTGTGTTTTTCTCGAATATATGGTTCAAGTGTGCCACTTTGGGCACTTTTGGACATTTTGTCCCCACACAACTTTCTTGCCTTGGTAGATAGGGTCTTGTGTTTTTGGGCAAAAAGATGCACCAAGATATGGTCTAACTTTCGTTCTTGTACCGCAAAGCGCTACCTCCAACACCCGAGGAGATAGAAAGTGATTATGTTCGGTATATCGGTCTTCCATGGCCTACTATGGTAAGCCCCTGCAGGTATGCAACCGAAGGTGCTTGGTACATGTATTTGGTGCAAAATCGGTGCAAAGTAGGTGTTTCCTTGATCGGGCTATAACTTTCTTGGTTGATGTTGGATTGCTTTGCGGTCTTCGGGGGATAGTTAGGGAACATGTTGGCCAACATTTTCTTATTCCTCAGCCTGGCCGTACCTCCTACCGTCTAGGCGGTATTCATGCTCTAAGTTGGAACTTGTGTTCCTTCGGGCAACTTTTCTGACTTTGACGCTTAATATCTTCCGTTCATATGCAGTCTAAGCTCTGCAACTCTCAGGAAAGCTAGTACTACTCATTTCCTTTCCATATCAGTCTTTGGCTTGTCGATCCGATGTCTACAGCCTTACTTATTCACGTTCCCTGTGAAGGTAGGTTTTTGCCCATTTTCCAGTTCATGTGGTAACATTCCCAGACTTTGCCGGCTTTCTCTTCATGTGGTAACTTGCTTGCTCATGTGGTAACTTGGAAGTGTATTTCTGACAGACCCAATCTGGGACTTAGCCGATTTTTCTCTGCATATTATATGGATCCATCACTAGGCCATCTTGCTTGCTTGTGTGGTAACTTGAAAGTGTATTTCTGACAGACCCAATCTCGGACTTAGCCGATTTTTCTCTTCATATCATATGGATCCATCACTAGGCCATCTTGCTTGCTTGTGTGGTAACTTGGAAGTGTATTTCTGACAGACCCAATCTCGGACTTAGCCGATTTTTCTCTTCATATTATATGGATCCATCACTAGGCCATCTTGCTTGCTTGTGTGGTAACTTGATAGTGTATTTCTGACAGACCCAATCTGGGACTTAGCCGATTTTTCTCTTCATATCATATGGATCCATCACTAGGCCATCTTGCTTGCTTGTGTGGTAACTTGGAAGTGTATTTCCGACAGACCCAATCTGGGACTTAGCCGATTTTTCTCTTCATATCATATGGATCCATCACTAGGCCATCTTGCTTGCTTGTGTGGTAACTTGGAAGTGTATTTCTGACAGACGCAATCTCGGACTTAGCCGATTTTTCTCTTCATATCATATGGATCAATCACTAGGCCATCTTGCTTGCTTGTGTGGTAACTTGGAAGTGTATGTCTGACAGACCCAATCTCGGACTTAGCCGATTTTTCTCTTCATATCATATGGATCAATCACTAGGCCATCTTGCTTGCTTGTGTGGTAACTTGAAAGTGTATGTCTGACAGACCCAATCTGGGACTTAGCCGATTTTTCTCTTCATATTATATGGATCCTGGACTTAGCCGATTTTTCTCTTCATATCATATGGATCCATCACTAGACCATCTTGCTTGCTTGTGTGGTAACTTGGAAGTGTATTTCTGACAGACCCAATCTGGGACTTAGCCAATTTTTCTCTTCATGTCATATGGATCCTTCACACGGCCTTCTTGCTTGCTTGTGTGGTAACTTGAAAGTGTATGTCTGACAGACCCAATCTGGGACTTAGCCGATTTTTCTCTTCATATTATATGGATCCTGGACTTAGCCGATTTTTAGGTTATTATATATGGATCCTGGACTTAGCCGATTTTTCTCTTCATATAATATGGATCCTGGACTTAGCCGATTATTAGGTTATTATATATGGATCCTGGACTTAGCCGATTTTTCTCTTCATATAATACGGATCCTGGACTTAGCCGATTATTAGGTTATTATATATGGATCCTGGACTTAGCCGATATTTCTCTTCATATGATATGGATCCTGGACATAGCCGATTTTTCTCTTCATATAATATGGATCCGGGACTTAGCCGATTTTTCTCTTCAAATAATATGGATCCGGGACTTAGCCAATTTTTCTCTTCATGTGGTAACGTATGCCAATCGCTCACAAGTCATGGGATAAGGGTACTTGTGTTCTTCCATCTTCTAAGTCCCGCACGGGGACATCGTGATCGCCCCAAGTCCGGAATAGCGCCAAGTCAAGCCCCACGGTGGCCGT
>NW_026689861.1:322500-345000 GCF_943734765.1 Anopheles ziemanni | reverse complement strand
TGCCATAACGTAAGCCGCCGCTGTGCGCGTATACCCGTTCCCCGTAGGGAGGAGCAAGCCGCCGCTTAGAGACGAAGCATAAAGTGTCCTCATTCCACATAGGGCAAGCTGGATGAATCCATTTTACCCAGGACGGCCGAAGCGGCGTGGACCAGGGGAGAACTGAACTTTATACTTCACACCACAGTAAGTCTACGTGTCCTCTTCCACATAGGGCAAGCTAGAACTAACTATCTTACCCAGGACTGCCGAAGCAGCGTGGACCAGGGGAGGAACACACTTTTCATAGAAACGTAAGGCATCCATGACTGCCATAGTGCGTAAGCCGCCGCTGTGCGCGTAAACCCGTTCCCCGTAGGGAGGAGTCAAGCCGCCGCTTAGAGACGAAGTATGAAGTGTCCTCTTCCACATAGGGCAAGCTAGAATGAACTATCTTACCCAGGACCGCCGAAGCAGCGTGGACCAGGGGAGAACTGAACTTTATACTTCACACCACAGTATTGAGTAATGTGCCCTCTTCCACATAGGGCAAGCTGGAATGTTCCATTTTACCCAGGACGGCCGAAGCGGCGTGGACCAGTGGAGGACTACACAATCATGAGGTTTGATATCGACTTGTGTGTTTCAATAGGATACCGATGGTATGGTTTGAACCGATTTGATTTAGCCATTCTGAAGTCATCACTTGGTTGAAGCGCTGAACTAGGGAGGCATCGTTTACATATATATTGGTTTTCGCATGCTCTACTAGGTTAATGTCATGAGGTTGGCTATCGAGCATGCCCAAGTGATGACTTGATTGTGTGCTTGCTTGAATTCTTCACATTTCATACCATCGGTTAGTTGTCGAATCATTCCTCGATCATAACCTTCGTTCTTGGTTCATGTATGCTCTCTTCCACATAGGGCAAGCTAGAATTAACTATCTTACCCAGGACCGCCGAAGCAGCGTGGACCAGGGGAGAACTATACTTTGTCTTGTATGCCCTCTTCCACATAGGGCAAGCTAGAACTAACTATCTTACCCAGGACCGCCGAAGCAGCGTGGACCAGTGGAGGACTATACTTTGTTCATAACACCACAGTATTGAGTAATGTGCCCTCTTCCACATAGGGCAAGCTAGAATGAACTATCTTACCCAGGACCGCCGGAGCAGTGTGGACCAGTGGAGGACTACACAATCATGAGGTTTGATATCGACTTGTGTGTTTCAATAGGGTACCGATGGTATGTTTTGAACCGATTTGATTTAGCCATTCTGAAATCATCACTTGGTTGAAGCGCTGAACTAGGGAGGGGCATCGTTTACATATATATTGGTTTTCGCATGCTCTACTAGGTTAATGTCATAGGGTTGGCTATCGAGCATGCCCAAGTGATGACTTGATTGTGTGCTTGCTTGAATTCTTCACATTTCATACCATCGGTTAGTTGTCGAATCATTCCTCGATCATAACCTTCGTTCTTGGTTCATGTATGCTCTCTTCCACATAGGGCAAGCTAGAATTAACTATCTTACCCAGGACCGCCGAAGCAGCGTGGACCAGGGGAGAACTATACTTTGTCTTGTATGCCCTCTTCCACATAGGGCAAGCTAGAACTAACTATCTTACCCAGGACCGCCGAAGCAGCGTGGACCAGTGGAGGACTATACTTTGTTCATAACACCACAGTATTGAGTAATGTGCCCTCTTCCACATAGGGCAAGCTAGAATGAACTATCTTACCCAGGACCGCCGGAGCAGTGTGGACCAGTGGAGGACTCTATACTTTATACTTCACACCACAGTATTGAGTACGACTTGCATAAAGCCCCTAATGAGAACCACGAGGGCTCTCTCAATGTAGAACCACGAGGGCTCTAGTACCGATTCTCTCGGTACGGCTTGGTCCGTGTTCCTTTATGCTTGTACTCTAAGTATTAAGTATTGTGTCCTCTTCCACATAGGGCAAGCTAGAACTAACTATCTTACCCAGGACCGCCGAAGCAGTGTGGACCAGGGGAGGACTATACTTTATACTTCACACACTAGCCATACTGAAGTCATCACTTGGTGGGGGTGAACTACGGCGGTATCTATCGTTTTGGTTCGGTCTATATAGGGTCGCTTGCATGCTCATTCGAATATAATGTAATTGTGTATGGCAATATGAGCATGCCCAAGTGATGACTTTGTTTCAAGCTCAACAGGTAGGGTATTGAGTCCTCTTCCACATAGGGCAAGCTAGAATGAACTATCTTACCCAGGACTGCCGGAGCAGCGTGGACCAGTGGAGGACTCTATACTTTATACTTCACACCACAGTATTGAGTACGACTTGCATAAAGCCCCTAATGAGAACCACGAGGGCTCTCTCAATGTAGAACCACGAGGGCTCTAGTACCGATTCTCTCGGTACGGCTTGGTCCGTGTTCCTTTATGCTTGTACTCGCGAAAAGTCTCAACCCGGAGGTCTTGACTTTGTATTGTCATAGTTGGACTACGACGGGGCATCCGACCATTGCTGATCGAACACCCCTGACTCATCATCTTTCGGATAGGCGGTGCGCGCACCTCCGACGCGGAAAGTCTCAACCCGGAGGTCTTGACTTTGATTGTCATAGTTGGACTACGACGGGGTATCCGACTCATCGAATACCCCAGAAGCACACCATCTTTCGGGTAGGCGGTACGCGTACCTCCGGACGCGGAAAGTCTCAACCCGGAGGTCTTGACTTTGGTTGTCATAGTTGGACTATGACGGGGCATCCGACCATTGCTGATCGAACACCCCTGTTACACCATCTTTCGGATAGGCGGTGCGCGCACCTCCGACGCGGAAAGTCTCAACCCGGAGGTCTTGACTTTGTATTGTTGGATAGTCCTCTTCCACTATAGGGCAAGCTGGAAATATTCCATTTTACCCAGGACTGCCGAGGCAGCGTGGACCAGGGGAGAACTTCACGGAATCTTCAGGCATCCATGATTGCCATAGTGCGTAAGCCGCCGCTGTGCGCGTCAACTCGTTCCCCGTGAGGAGGAGTCTAGCCGCCGCTAAAAGACGAAGCATTAAGTGTCCTCATTCCACTATAGGGCAAGCTAGAATGAACTATCTTACCCAGGACCGCCGAAGCAGCGTGGACCAGGCGAAGACTATACTTTATACTTCACACCACAGTATTGAGTACGACTTGCATAAAGCCCCTAATGAGAACCACGAGGGCTCTCTCAATGTAGAACCACAAGGGCTCTAGTACCGATTCTCTCGGTACGGCTTGGTCCGTGTTCCTTTATGCTTGTACTCGCGGAAAGTCTCAACCCGGAGGTCTTGACTTGGATTGTCATAGTTGGACTACGACGGGGCATCCGACCATTGCTGATCGAACACCCCTGATTCACCATCTTTCGGATAGGAGGTGCGCCCACCTCCGACGCGGAAGTCTCAACCCGGAGGTTCGGACTTAGAGTTTTTCCCATTTAAAAGTTTTTCTCTTAGCCATACTGAAGTCATCACTTGGTGAACGATTGAACTAGGGCGGGTTAATCGTTTATAGGTATCATGTGGTTTGCATGCTCTCTTAGGTTAAGGTCATGTGGTTGGCTATCGAGCATGCCCAAGTGATGACTTTGTTTCACGCTTGCTTGATTTCTTCATGATTCCCTGTTATATAGTGTAATCATTCGAGAACAGGGAATCTTTGGTTTTGCTCAACAGGTATTGGATGTCAACTTGGTATCTAGATCGCATTAAGTCTCAACCCTTAGGTTCGGACTTGTATAGTGACATCTTGTTACGGTCTAGAGTCTCAACCCGCAGGTTCGGACTACTTAGTGTTTGATCGAATATAATATGGCAACTTGTGCCTAAGTCTCAACCCGCAGGTTCGGACTTCTGTTTATTTGGCCAATGTATGTATAAGGCAACTTGTGCCTAAGTCTCAACCCGCAGGTTCGGACTTGTGTATTTGTTCGAAGTCATGTATAAGGCAACGTGTGCCTAAGTCTCAACCCGCAGGTTCGGACTTGTTAGTGTTTCGTCAACTTTCATATGGCAACTTGTGCCTAAGTCTCAACCCGCAGGTTCGGACTTGTGTATTTGTTCGAAGTCATGTATAAGGCAACTTGTGCCTAAGTCTCAACCCGCAGGTTCGGACTTGTGTATTTGTTCGAAGTCATGTATAAGGCAACGTGTGCCTAAGTCTCAACCCGCAGGTTCGGACTTGTTAGTGTTTCGTCAACTTTCATATGGCAACTTGTGCCTAAGTCTCAACCCGCAGGTTCGGACTTGTGTATTTGTTCGAAGTCATGTATAAGGCAACTTGTGCCTAAGTCTCAACCCGCAGGTTCGGACTTGTGTATTTGTTCGAAGTTTTATATAAGGCAACTTGTGCCTAAGTCTCAACCCGCAGGTTCGGACTTCTATAGTGTTTCGTCAACTTTCATATGGCAACTTGTGCCGAAGTCTCAACCCGCAGGTTCGGACTTCTATAGTGTTTCGTCAATTATCATATGGCAACTTGTGCCGAAGTCTCAACCCGCAGGTTCGGACTTCTGGAAGGATCACTTGGCCACTAATGATCCTTCCGCAGGTTCACCTACGGAAACCTTGTTACGACTTTTACTTCCTCTAAATCATCAAGTTCGGTCAACTTCGATAAAGCAGACGCGGTTCACGAGGATCCAGCGAACGATCATCTCCAAAGACCTCACTAAATAATCCATCGGTAGTAGCGACGGGCGGTGTGTACAAAGGGCAGGGACGTATTCAACGCTGGCTGATGACCAGCACTTACTAGAAGTTCCGAGTTCATATGGACCATTGCAATCCATAATCCCTACTAAGTGAGTATTTGAGTGATTTCCCGTTCCTCTCGGAATAGGAGACACGCTGCTACCCACATTGTAGCACGCGTGTAGCCCAGAACATCTAAGGGCATCACGGACCTGTTATCGCTCGATCTCATTTTGCTAAACACAAATTGTCCTGCTAAGCAGCGTACCGTAAGTGCACTTGCGCACACGAACAGCGAAGGTGTCAGGTCATACTCCACCGAAAGGTCCTAACCCGTTCCAATCGGCATCGACGCATTAACGCTGACTGCGTTCTAGTTAGCATATGTGAGTCACGTTCGTTATCGGAATTAACCAGACAAATCAATCCACGAACTAAGAACGGCCATGCACCACTACCCTTAAATTTGAGAAAGAGCTATTAATCTGTCTCACCTCCATAAGTTCGGACCTGGTAAGTTTTCCCGTGTTGAGTCAAATTGAACCGCAAGCTCCATTTCATTGTGGTGCCCTTCCGTCAATTCCTTTAAGTTTCAACTTTGCAACCATACTTCCCCCGGAACCTGACTTTGGTTTCCCGGAAGCTACTGAGAGCACCTGGTTGTAGCGTCTCCCAATTGCTAGTTGGCATCGTTTACGGTTAGAACTAGGGCGGTATCTAATCGCCTTCGATCCTCTAACTTTCGTTCTTGATTAAAGAAAGCATCCTTGACAAATGCCTTCGCTTTAGTTAGTCTTACGACGGTCTACGAATTTCACCTCTCGCGCCGTAATACTAGTGTCCCCAACTACTTCTGTTAATCATTACCTCCGGTCTGAGTACAAACCAATGAAAGATTAGACCAAGGTCGTATTCCATTATTCCATGCAAGATTATTCTAGGGCGTTTGGGCACCCTGCTTTAAGCACTCTAATTTGTTCAAGGTAAACGTGAGCGGTCGAGCTCTATGTTACACTTGCACCCGTTGAAGGGCACACCATGACACAGACTTGGTGCCCTACCACACCATTGAGTCGCAACCAGATTCCGACTTGGCCCACCGACCACGGGTTGACCGGGTCGGCGGAGCCGGACTGTGTTGGACAAGTATCAACTTCGAACGTTTTAACCGCAACAATTTTAATATACGCTAGTGGAGCTGGAATTACCGCGGCTGCTGGCACCAGACTTGCCCTCCACTTGATCCTCGTAGAAGGATTTATGCTCTACTCATTCCAATTATGAAACATCATTAAAGAGTTTCATATTGTTATTTCTCGTCACTACCTCCCCGTCCCGGGATTGGGTAATTTACGCGCCTGCTGCCTTCCTTGGATGTGGTAGCCATTTCTCAGGCTCCCTCTCCGGAATCGAACCCTGATTCCCCGTTACCCGTTGCAACCATGGTAGTCCTCTATACTACCATCCATAGTTGATAGGGCAGATATTTGCGAGATCTGTCGTCGGTGCGAGACCATACGATCAGCATCATTATCCAGACTTCAACTCAATGACACGGAGAACCCGCGATTGGTTTGACTAATAAGTGCACCAGTTCCCGCGAGGGTCCTGGCATGTTGCATGTATTAGCTCTAGATTTTCCACAGTTATCCAAGTAACTAGGTTGATGATCTCGTAAATTATAGCTGTTATACTGAGCCTTATGCGGTTTCACATTAAATCTGTTTGTACTTAGACATGCATGGCTTAACCTTTGAGACGAGCGTATATTACTGGTAGGATCAACCAGAATTCCGACTTTGCGTTCGAATGTTCATTGTCCCATTGCACCCGGAGGAGCAAACACCACGTTCTATATGTTGTCAAGTCCGGTAGCACACGGGAGGCGAGCCCCCGTGCGAACCTCATTGCCCTCGTATCACACACACACCCGATGCACCGGACAGGCACTTGAGCGGCATTCGACTCCGCTAAGCGCTCGTGCGCCCGATTGTGCATGCGCTGACGGGGCCTTCATACCCCTACCACAGCGACCTTATGCCAAACTTCCATGAATACTTAGGTGAGCTGACAAGGGCCTTCATTTCCCTACCATCAACTAAAGGACACGCTAGGCGCGTCCGATCATTGCAACTGCGGGGCTTTCATACCCCAATCACCACAGTACGCAATTCACCAGAGTTTAATCACAACCCCCCCGGACATGGCACACTATTAACTTGCAACAAAACTTAGTGTGTGCCGGGCACATCGGTTCCACAAAATCATTCCCGATGTACCCCAATTGGGGTTGTGAACGCATCCATGGTCCTCTGACACACCCAACCAAGCGTGGATACTACATACCTCAAACACCCAGTACACTAACAGACAAATCAACATATGGTTGCTTTCCCCCAGACATTTGCCAATCACTTGGCACCCGGACGGGAACTCGCTCCTGATTGCGCCATTGCCACCCATTTGCCAAGAGCGAGTTCTGTATGTAGATTTCATTTGGAAAGACAACCGTGTACTGGATATTCTATCCGACGATTACAGATGACGAGTACGAGACTCGACTACACTCACGGATAATACATTTTGGGTCGAGATTGCTTTCGGGGTTTTCGATTGGTCTTGCGCTTGTAAACGTATAACTTTGACTTGTGGTAACCTCGGTATGTTAGTCGATCACGTGGTTGTGAACTGGGTAGGGGTGAGCAATCTGTTCACTTGCACTCTGGGTAGGAATATGGTGAGCGCTATAGGTTAAAGATCATGGTATGGTTCCATCGTGATGACTTTCGCTAGATAGTAGTATGTTTGGATAGTTATAACGTTTTTGGCCATTTGTTCATAGTGTTCGGTTCATTCAGGAATTCGATTGGTCTTTGCTTCACACACGTGGTCGATCACTTGGATGTGAACTAGGGTGAGAATAAGGTGTTCACTAGTGCTCTTAGGTTTTGGATCAGTACTGAGCACTTGATTGGTTTCGCATAATATGTATCCATAGTGATGACTCTTTCCAGCTTAAGATTTCGTTACCAGTTTCGAATCCTCCCCACGTTCGCTTTTACTTGGTTAGGTTTTCGAGTGTAGATTTGAAAGCAATCTCATGTATGTATCCCATCTGATATAAGCCACTGACAGTTCATGTCACCTCGTTCAACTCTCGCTGGGTCACAGAAGTATGTTACTGCGCCCATTATCCCTACTCGGATAGGTTCGGTTCGTTCGTTTTATACTACGGTGAGTAAACTCAATTTGTGCATCGCATAGCCATGGAAAGCAAGCTTTCGCGGGCCTCTTCGACTGTTTTGATACGAGCTGTGCCCGTGATGCTTGTCATCCCAGGATACTAGACCCCTTTGGACGACCGCATGACCATCAGAAAGTAAATTCCACGTTCGATTTGGGGTGTGAACCCCGAACATAAAGTCTTTGTGTAGAACCACGAGGGCTCTATAGTACCGATTCTCTCGGTACGCTTGGTCCGTGTTCCTTTATGTTCGTACTCTTGTGAATAAGATTCACGTTCGTTTTGGGATATTTGCTACTGTCACCGTTTGAGTACTATGGGGCTTGAACCCCTAACATAAAGTCTTTGTGTAGAACCACGAGGGCTCTATAGTACCGATTCTCTCGGCACGCTTGGTCCGTGTTCCTTTATGTTCGTACTCTTGTGTGTATAATATTCATGTTCGGTTTGGGATATTTGCTACTTTCACCTGGGTCCCGTTCTTCATACAAGTCTGCCTTGCTAATGTGGTAACTTTTTAGTGTAGTTCTGACATCCCAATTTTGGGACTTAGCCGATTTTTCATGAATTTCCATATGACCCTAAGGGTCCCTTTCTTCATACAAGCTTGCCTAGGGCGATCGGTCAAAACTTGTCTTACTATTCGATTGGTCTTCGCAGTTTCACCCTAGGCAATTCGCCTAGGTCTGTCTTCTTGAGGAGGCCAAAACCCGAAATAAGGAGGTCCAGCCGACCCTGAAACCTCCCCTGTCTTAACTACACTAACCCGATTTTTCAGGGTCCTCAGCGCCATACAACTTTGCCTAGGTCACTTATACTCTTGACTTAGGCCATCTGACTTGGTCCGTGTTTCTTCCTAGGGTTCACCTAGGTACTTTGCCTTGCTTGATGTGGTAACTTTATAGTGTAGTTCTGACATCCCAATTTTGGGACTTAGCCGATTTTTCGTATATTTCCATATGACCCATAGGGTCCCTTTCTTCATACAAGCTTGCCTAGGGCGATCGGTCAAAACTTGTCTTACTATTCGATTGGTCTTCGCACTTTCACCCTAGGCAGTTCGCCTAGGTCTGTCTTCTTGAGGAGGCCAAAACCCGAAATAAGGAGGTTCGGCCGACCCTGAAACCTCCCCTGTCTGAACTACACTAACCCGATTTTTCAGGGTCCTCAGCGCCATACAACTTTGCCTAGGTCACTTGTACTCTTGACTTAGGCCATCCGACTTGGTCCGTGTTTCTTCCTAGGGTTCACCTAGGTACTTTGCCTTGCTTGATGTGGTAACTTTTTAGTGTAGTTCAGACATCCTAATTTTGGGACTTAGCCGATTTTTCATGTATTTCCATATGACCCATAGGGTCCCTTTCTTCATACAAGCTTGCCTAGGGCGATCGGTCAAAACTTGTCTTACTATTCGATTGGTCTTCGCACTTTCACCCTAGGCAGTTCGCCTAGGTCTGTCTTCTTGAGGAGGCCAAAACCCGAAATAAGGAGGTCCAGCCGACCCTGAAACCTCCCCTGTCTTAACTACACTAACCCGATTTTTCATGGTCCTTAGCGCCATACAACTTTGCCTAGGTCACTTGTACTCTTGACTTAGGCCATCTGACTTGGTCCGTGTTTCTTCCTAGGGTTCACCTAGGTACTTTGCCTTGCTTGATGTGGTAACTTTTTAGTGTAGTTCAGACATCCCAATTTCGGGACTTAGCCGATTTTTCGTATATTTCCATATGACCCATAGGGTCCCTTTCTTCATACAAGCTTGCCTAGGGCGATCGGTCAAAACTTGTCTTACTATTCGATTGGTCTTCGCACTTTCACCCTAGGCACTTTGCCTAGGTCTGTCTTCTTGAGGAGGCCAAAACCCGAAATAAGGAGGTTCAGCCGACCCAGAAACCTCCCCTGTCTGAACTACACTAACCCGATTTTTCAGGGTCCTCAGCGCCATACAACTTTGCCTAGGTCACTTGTACTCTTGACTTAGGCCATCTGACTTGGTCCGTGTTTCTTCCTAGGGTTCACCTAGGTACTTTGCCTTGCTTGATGTGGTAACTTTTTAGTGTAGTTCAGACATCCCAATTTTGGGACTTAGCCGATTTTTCATGTATTTCCATATGACCCATAGGGTCCCTTTCTTCATACAAGCTTGCCTAGGGCGATCGGTCAAAACTTGTCTTACTATTCGATTGGTCTTCGCACTTTCACCCTAGGCAGTTTGCCTAGGTCTGTCTTCTTGAGGAGGCCAAAACCCGAAATAAGGAGGTTCAGCCCACTCAGAAACCTCCCCTGTCTGAACTACACTAACCCGATTTTTCAGGGTCCTCAGCGCCATACAACTTTGCCTAGGTCACTTGTACTCTTGACTTAGGCCATCTGACTTGGTCCGTGTTTCTTCCTAGGGTTCACCTAGGTACTTTGCCTTGCTTGCTGTGGTAACTTTTTAGTGTAGTTCAGACATCCCAATTTTGGGACTTAGCCGATTTTTCATGTATTTCCATATGACCCATAGGGTCCCTTTCTTCATACAAGCTTGCCTAGGGCGATCGGTCAAAACTTGTCTTACTATTCGATTGGTCTTCGCACTTTCACCCTAGGCAGTTTGCCTAGGTGTAGCTTCTTGAGGAGGTCAAAACCCAAAATAAGGAGGTTCAGCCGACCCAAAAACCTCCCCTGTCTAAACTACACTAACCAGATTTTTCAGGGTCCTCACCGTCATACAACTTTGCCTAGGTCACTTGTTCTCTTGACTTAGGCCATCTGACTTGGTCCGTGTTTCTTGCTAGGGTTCACCTAGGTACTTTGCCTTGCTTGATGTGGTAACTTTTTAGTGTAGTTCAGACATCCCAATTTTGGGACTTAGCCGATTTTTCATGTATTTCCATATGACCCATAGGGTCCCTTTCTTCATACAAGCTTGCCTAGGGCGATCGGTCAAAACTTGTCTTACTATTCGATTGGTCTTCGCACTTTCACCCTAGGCAGTTTGCCTAGGTGTAGCTTCTTGAGGAGGTCAAAACCCAAAATAAGGAGGTTCAGCCGACCCAAAAACCTCCCCTGTCTAAACTACACTAACCAGATTTTTCAGGGTCCTCACCGTCATACAACTTTGCCTAGGTCACTTGCACTCTTGACTTAGGCCATCTGACTTGGTCCGTGTTTCTTGCTAGGGTTCACCTAGGTAGTTTGCCTTGCTTGATGTGGTAACTTTTTAGTGTAGTTCTGACATCCCAATTTTGGGACTTAGCCGATTTTTCATGTATTTCCATATGACCCTTAGGGTCCCTTTCTTCATACAAGCTTGCCTAGGGCGATCGGTCAAAACTTGTCTTACTATTCGATTGGTCTTCGCACTTTCACCCTAGGCAGTTTGCCTAGGTGTAGCTTCTTGATGAGGCCAAAACCCAAAATAAGGGGGTTCGGCCGACCCAAAAACCTACCCTGCCTAAACTACACTAACCAGATTTTTCAGGGTCCTCAGCGCCATACAACTTTGCCTAGGTCACTTGTTCTATTGACTTAGGCCATCTGACTTGGTCCGTGTTTCTTCCTAGGGTTCACCTAGGTACTTTGCCTTGCTTGGTGTGGTAACTTTTTAGTGTAGTTCTGACATCCTCATTTTGGGACTTAGCCGATTTTTCGTAAAATACCATATGACCCATATGGGTCCTTTGCTTCATATAAGTTTGCCTTGCTTGGTGTGGTAACATTTGAGTGTAGTTCTGACATCCCCATTTTGGGACTTAGCCGATTTTTCAATCAATACCATATGACCCATCAGGGTCCTTTGCTTCATATAAGTTTGCCTTGCTTGGTGTGGTAACATTTGAGTGTAGTTCTGACATCCCCATTTTGGGACTTAGCCGATTTTTCGTAAAATACCATATGACCCATCAGGGTCCTTGCCTTCATATAAGTTTGCCTTGCTTGGTGTGGTAACATTTGAGTGTAGTTCTGACATCCCCATTTTGGGACTTAGCCGATTTTTCGATCCATACCATATGACCCATCAGGGTCCTTTCCTTCATATAAGTTTGCCTTGCTTGGTGTGGTAACATTTGAGTGTAGTTCTGACATCCCCATTTTGGGACTTAGCCGATTTTTCGTAAAATACCATATGACCCATCAGGGTCCTTTCCTTCATATAAGTTTGCCTTGCTTGGTGTGGTAACATTTGAGTGTAGTTCTGACATCCCCATTTTGGGACTTAGCCGATTTTTCGTAAAATACCATATGACCCATCAGGGTCCTTTCCTTCATATAAGTTTGCCTTGCTTGGTGTGGTAACATTTGAGTGTAGTTCTGACATCCCCATTTTGGGACTTAGCCGATTTTTCGATCCATACCATATGACCCATCAGGGTCCTTTCCTTCATATAAGTTTGCCTTGCTTGGTGTGGTAACATTTGAGTGTAGTTCTGACATCCCCATTTTGGGACTTAGCCGATTTTTCGTAAAATACCATATGACCCATCAGGGTCCTTGCCTTCATATAAGTTTGCCTTGCTTGGTGTGGTAACATTTGAGTGTAGTTCTGACATCCCCATTTTGGGACTTAGCCGATTTTTCGATCCATACCATATGACCCATCAGGGTCCTTTCCTTCATATAAGTTTGCCTTGCTTGGTGTGGTAACATTTGAGTGTAGTTCTGACATCCCCATTTTGGGACTTAGCCGATTTTTCGTAAAATACCATATGACCCATCAGGGTCCTTTCCTTCATATAAGTTTGCCTTGCTTGGTGTGGTAACATTTGAGTGTAGTTCTGACATCCCCATTTTGGGACTTAGCCGATTTTTCGTAAAATACCATATGACCCATCAGGGTCCTTTCCTTCATACAAGTTTGCCTTGCTTGATGTGGTAACATTTGAGTGTAGTTCTGACATCCCCATTTTGGGACTTAGCCGATTTTTCGTAAAATACCATATGACCCATCAGGGTCCTTTGCTTCATATAAGTTTGCCTTGCTTGGTGTGGTAACACATGAGTGTAGTTCTGACATCCCCATTTTGGGACTTAGCCGATTTTTCGTAAAATACCATATGACCCATATGGGTCCTTTCCTTCATATAAGTTTGCCTTGCTTGGTGTGGTAACATTTGAGTGTAGTTCTGACATCCCCATTTTGGGACTTAGCCGATTTTTCGTAAAATACCATATGACCCATCAGGGTCCTTTGCTTCATATAAGTTTGCCTTGCTTGGTGTGGTAACATTTGAGTGTAGTTCTGACATCCCCATTTTGGGACTTAGCCGATTTTTCGTAAAATACCATATGACCCATCAGGGTCCTTGCCTTCATATAAGTTTGCCTTGCTTGGTGTGGTAACATTTGAGTGTAGTTCTGACATCCCCATTTTGGGACTTAGCCGATTTTTCGATCAATACCATATGACCCATCAGGGTCCTTTGCTTCATATAAGTTTGCCTTGCTTGGTGTGGTAACATTTGAGTGTAGATCTGACATCCCCATTTTGGGACTTAGCCGATTTTTCGTAAAATACCATATGACCCATCAGGGTCCTTTCCTTCATACAAGTTTGCCTTGCTTGATGTGGTAACATTTGAGTGTAGTTCTGACATCCCCATTTTGGGACTTAGCCGATTTTTCGTAAAATACCATATGACCCATCAGGGTCCTTGCCTTCATATAAGTTTGCCTTGCTTGGTGTGGTAACACATGAGTGTAGTTCTGACATCCCCATTTTGGGACTTAGCCGATTTTTCGTAAAATACCATATGACCCATATGGGTCCTTTCCTTCATATAAGTTTGCCTTGCTTGGTGTGGTAACATTTGAGTGTAGTTCTGACATCCCCATTTTGGGACTTAGCCGATTTTTCGTAAAATACCATATGACCCATCAGGGTCCTTTGCTTCATATAAGTTTGCCTTGCTTGGTGTGGTAACATTTGAGTGTAGTTCTGACATCCCCATTTTGGGACTTAGCCGATTTTTCGTAAAATACCATATGACCCATCAGGGTCCTTGCCTTCATATAAGTTTGCCTTGCTTGGTGTGGTAACATTTGAGTGTAGTTCTGACATCCCCATTTTGGGACTTAGCCGATTTTTCGATCAATACCATATGACCCATCAGGGTCCTTTGCTTCATATAAGTTTGCCTTGCTTGGTGTGGTAACATTTGAGTGTAGATCTGACATCCCCATTTTGGGACTTAGCCGATTTTTCGTAAAATACCATATGACCCATCAGGGTCCTTTCCTTCATACAAGTTTGCCTTGCTTGATGTGGTAACATTTGAGTGTAGTTCTGACATCCCCATTTTGGGACTTAGCCGATTTTTCGTAAAATACCATATGACCCATCAGGGTCCTTTGCTTCATATAAGTTTGCCTTGCTTGGTGTGGTAACTTTTTAGTGTAGTTCTGACATCCCCATTTTGGGACTTAGCCGATTTTTCGTAAAATACCATATGACCCATCAGGGTCCTTTGCTTCATATAAGTTTGCCTTGCTTGGTGTGGTAACTTTTTAGTGTAGTTCTGACATCCCCATTTTGGGACTTAGCCGATTTTTCGATCAATTCCATATGACCCATCAGGGTCCTTTTTCTTCATATAAGTTTCCCAAGACTTAGTGTTTTTTACCTTTGGACACCAATATCACCCTTACGGGTATCTTTGATCTTCGCACCATGTATTGACCAAATGTAGGTCTTGCTATGCCAAACTTATAATTGTTCTACACCAAGTCTCTATCTTGAACCATTAAGGCTCTAACTTGCACCAATTGCTTGGTACTCTTGGTCCGTGTTTCATCGCATACTGACTTCTTGACTTAGTGCTTTTTTCCTTTGGACACCAATATCACCCTTGCGGGTATCTTTGATCTTCTCACTTTGTATTGACCGAATGTAGGTCTTGCCATGCCAAACATATAATTGTTCTACACCAAGTCTCTATCTCGTACCGCCAGCTCGGTACATTCGATTAACCTGCCCTTAAGGCACCCGGGACTTAGCCATTTTTTCACATTTTTCATGATTTTGAGGCAACTTTTCTCGACTTTGTCACCTTATATCACCAAGATCCTTTCCCTTTAGCGCTTCACTCTGTTCGTATGATATTTAGCGCTGACTATCACCTTTCTATCGCTGACCTCAACTTCTTATTCGGTGCCATAGAGCCAGAGATATTTGGTGTATGCTGTTATAAGGGAAGTTTGTCACTTTTTCAAAGGCCCACTTTGGGACGCCCATATCTCACCTTCAGGTATCTTCGATCTTCTTGTCGTCTATGGACGAAACTTAGGTCTTGTCTCGGCCAACTTATAAATGTTCTACGGCCAAGCCGTATCTCTTACCGCCAGCCCGGTATTCATGGACTTAGTCGGATTTTCGCCTCTCGTGGTAACAATTTCAGACTTTGACTCACAATAACACCCAAACGGTCACATGCTAGCGCTTTGCTTGGTAGGAATTATAGTTAGCGCTACCTTTTCTCTTTCCATCGATACCTTGTTCGTCCCATTCCATGCCATACAGCCGAAGTTATGATGTTTCCCGTTTTCCATATCATGTGGAGCTTATGCTCTGGGAAAACCATCTAACACCTGTACCACCCTTTTGGGTACCACCGATCTCGACACTATGTTCGGGCCAAATATAGGTTATAACATGCCCAACTTATAATTGTTCTACACCAAGTCTCTATCTCTTACCGCCTGCTCGGTATTTTACTCGTAAGTCCAAATTTCACAACTTGTACTTTTTGGCCCAATGTACTCGAGTTTCAATTTTGGTAACATTTTTCGACTTTGACGCTTAATAACTTCCAAATCATGCTAGTTAGCGCTTTGCTTTCTTCTAGTCGTATCTAGCGCTGGGTGTTACCTTTCCAAAACATATCCTAGCTTAACAATCCATGCCATACAGCCGGAGCTATATGGTGCACAAGTCAAATCCATTTTAGCCATGTTTCATTTTTGCCAATTTTTGACCACTCGTATCACCCTTCCAGAGTGGTCCGATCTTCTCGCTTTCTATGGCCGACTTTTAGGTCTCGTAGAGGCAAACTTATAAGTATTCTACGTCAACCCGCTATCTCTTACCGCCTGCTCGGTATTCTTGGTCTTGTGTGATTTTTGGCCATTTTGGTATTATTTTTCCACTTTGTCGCTTAATAACTCAGTTTTGCTCAACACTTAGCGCTTCGGTTGTTTGGAATTATAGTTAGCGCTCGGTTCGACCTTTCCAACACTGATCTAAGCTTGTCGATCCGTTCCATACAGCCTGAGTTATTCGCGATACCGTGTTTCAATCCATTTCTCAAGTCTCGTTTTGGTCCAACTTTGAACCAGCCATATCACCCTGATGGGTACCTCCGATCTTCTCGCTCTATATTGGCCAAAGTTAGGTCTTGTGGTAACGTACTTATGATTGTTCTACGCCGTGTTCGTAGCTCTTATCGTTCGCCCGCTATTTTCGATCATAAGGTGAATTTTCGCCTCTAAACCACCATTTTTCACCTTTGCCCACTAATATGACCGACTTGCTCAACACCTAGCGCTTCGCTTGGTAGGACACATAGCTAGCGCTCGTCAAGACCTTTCCAACGCATATCCAAGCTTTCCGATCCGAGCCATACAGCCTGAGCTATAGGCGATACCGTTTTTCCCATTTTCTTGGTCACATGCACTTTAGGGTACCCCTTTTTGCCTTTGACCCTTAATACCTCCTCCGGGTCACTAGTAGGCGCTCAGCTTGGTAGGAAACATAGCTAGAGCAGGCCTTCACCTTTCCAAAACTGCCGAAAGTGTACCGATCCGACATCTAGAACCAAAGTTATGGTCATTCCCATCATGCTCTACTTTCATGGTCAACCTCCACCAAGCACACCTAGGTTGGACCAACTTTCACCAACTCATCTCGAACCCCAAATTTGCTTCGACCTACTAGGTTTCCCTAGTAAAGTGGCCAAAACATCCATTACAACACGACTGGTCTTTCTGGTGGTCGACCTAGGCGACTTTGTTCGACGACCACCACCCCATAGAACTAAAAGACGTCCCTTGATACGCACCACCGATACATTTTCCGGCCTGTCTAAACTACACTCATCGAAATTTTTTTGGGTCCCCACCGTCATACAAGTTTGCCTAGGTCAAGTTTTTCTTCCGGATCGGCCGCGGACCTCACTTTTCATTATCTAGGGAGGCCATAGGGCCCCAAAAGGGGTTTTTTAAAATTTTCGACACTTTCGACTTTGGTCGGATTTTTTCCGATTTTGGTCCGACCTAGGGACTTGGTGGTCCAAGGAGCCTCGGGACCAAACTTTTTTCTCAGGGGTCCCTACCTCCATACAACTTTGCCTAGGTCAATTTTTTGTTCCAAATCGACCGCGGATTTCACTTTTCAATATCTGGGGCTCGTGTAGAGACCGAATATGAGGTTTTCTCATTTTTCGACATTTTCGACTTTTTTCGACTTTTTTCGGGTTTTTCGACCTAGGGGTCCGCCGAACAAATTTTGGGTCAAAAATTTTTATTGAACTAGTCGAAAGTACGCAAAAAGATAAGACTTTTTGCCGAAGACACCATGCCCCGGAACCGACTCCTTCCCCTTCAAAATTGGGGACAAACGTGATTTTTGAAACTTTTCCTTAGGGAGCCCAAGACTTAGAAAATTTTCAAATTCTCGATTTTTCGATTGCGAGCTAGCGCTTTGCGGTCTTCGGCAATGTTGTAGATCTCGACGAGATAAGACTTTTTGGTCAAGGGACATTTTGCCCTCCGACCCCTCCTTCCCCCCGCAAATCGCCCCACAAAGTGCAATTTTTGCATTTTCACCTCTTTGCACGCACTGTTCGGCCCAAATGGCCACTTTCTATGGGTGTGAGCGCTTTGCGGTCTTCGGCAAACTTTTAGAGCGTACCAAGCCCTAATTATAATTCTTCTACACCACCTTCGTACCTCTTCATCCCTGGCCGCTATTCGCGTACCAAGGTAATTTTTGTTCATTTTGTCAACATTTTTCATCTTTGACTGCTTATATCGGCCTTGCCATGAACCGATAGCGCTTCGCTGTGTTCTAACGTAAGTTAGTACTGCTCAATACCTTTCCAAATCATATCTTAGGTAGTCATTTGCTTGCATACAGCCGGAGCTATGAGCGATACCGTAAAAAGTACCGAAACTTGGAAAAATCCTTTGATCGCCCATATCCCCCCTTTGGAGGCCAGATATCGAAAAAAGTTCTGATTCAAAAAGTTGCGCATTAACGTGTTCTAGTTATGCCTAGAACATTTAACTTCGCTAGCTGGCCTGCAACTTAGCCGTAATTGGGATTTTAGGGTGTTCATGGAGGGCCCATTTCCTGCGACTTGGTATCTTTTGGGCCCTATGTTTCTCTAATATCTCCACGAGTTTTCCAGGTAGCCTTTTCAAACTTTCAGGGTGCCTAGAACACCTCAAGACCTTTCCAACGCTATGCCGTTTGCCTCGCTCGGACATCTACAGCCGAAGTTATTCGAGGTACACGGTACCTTACCCTGTTTTCTCAGTACTTGGTCGAAAATTTCGATCAGCCATATGACCGACTTGGACAACCCTGAGCGGGTTGGCCCCATATAACTAAACTTTCGTCTCGTGTAGGCAAACTTATAAATGTTCCACGTCAACTCGCTATCTCGTACCGCCTTGACGGTATACTTGGTCCAAGGGCCATTTCCAGCGACTTGGTCGCTATTTCGCACTAAGTTTCGCTAATACCTTCGTCCGTGGACATGGTGATTTTTTGTTCGTATTTTTCCTTGATAGTCCCACTCAAGACTATTCCATACCAGAGCCAAGCGTCCCGCTAAGTGCCATACAGCCTGAGCAGTAATTCATGAAAGGTACCTCTACCAGTTTTTGCCATACTTGGGTACAAACTTTGGATCGCCCATATCTCCACTTTGGAGGCCAGCCAGCACCTTGGCCCCATATACTTTTTTGTTGGTCATACCATGCACCAAATATAATTGTTCTACGCCAACTTGCTATCTCTTCTCCAACTTGCCGTTATTCTTGGTCCAAGACCCATTTCATTCGTTTTTGGACCCATTTTGCTATATGTTTCACTAATAGTTTCGGCCATGGACAAGCTGATTTTCTACTTGTATTTTTCCTTGATAGTCCCACTCAAGACCATTCCAAAACACACCGCAACTTGTTGCTCGGTGGCAAACTGACCGAGTTATAATTCATGAAAGGTACCTCACCTTGGTACACCACGTGGTCGGCCCAAACCATAAACCGACCAAACGACCGACTTGGAGCACCCTGACCGGGTTGCCCCATATAATGAAAGTTGCGTCTCTACACGCCCAACTTATGAATATTCTACGCCAAGTCGCTATCTCTTACCGGTAAGCCGGTATTCACCTTCCAAGGGTGATTTTGGTCAAGTGCCATTTCCTGCGACTTGGTCCCCGAATTGGACCATCATCACCTAATATCTCCGTGGTCTTTCAACTCAGCCTCATGAAACTTTCAGGGTAGATAGGTCTCCCCAAGACCTTTCCAACGGTATGCCGTTTGTCTTGCTCGGCCATCTACAGCCGAAGTTATTAATGGTACTTGGTACCTTACCCTGTTTTTTCCATACTTGTTCGTACTTGGGTACAAACTTTGGATCGCCCATATCTCCACTTTGGAGGCCAGCCAGCACCTTGGCCCCATATACTTTTTTGTTGGTCATACCATGCACCAAACATAATTGTTCTACGTCAACTTGCTATCTCTTCTCCAACTTGCCGTTATTCTTGGTCCAAGACCCATTTCATTCGTTTTTGGACCCATTTTGCTATATGTTTCACTAATAGTTTCGGCCATGGACAAGCTGATTTTCTACTTGTATTTTTCCTTGATAGTCCCACTCAAGACCATTCCAAAACACACCGCAACTTGTTGCTCGGTGGCAAACTGACCGAGTTATAATTCATGAAAGGTACCTCACCTTGGTACACCACGTGGTCGGCCCAAACCATAAACCGACCAAACGAGCGACTTGGAGCACCCTGACCGGGTTGCCCCCATATAATGAAAGTTGCGTCTCTACACGCCCAACTTATGAATATTCTACGCCAAGTCGCTATCTCTTACCGGTAAGCCGGTATTCACCTTCCAAGGGTGATTTTGGTCAAGTGCCATTTCCTGCGACTTGGTCCCCGAATTGGACCATCATCACCTAATATCTCCGTGGTCTTTCAACTCAGCCTCATAAAACTTTCAGGGTAGATAGGTCTCCCCAAGACCTTTCCAACGGTGAGCCGTTTGCCTCGCTCGGCCATCTACAGCCGAAGTTATTAATGGTACTTGGTACCTTACCCTGTTTTTTCCATACTTGTTCGTACTTGGGTACAAACTTTGGATCGCCCATATCTCCACTTTGGAGGCCAGCCAGCACCTTGGCCCCATATACTTTTTTGTTGGTGATACCATGCACCAAATATAATTGTTCTACGCAAGCTTGCTATCTCTTCTCCAACTTGCGGTTATTTTTGACTCAAGTCCCATTTCCATAGTTTTTGGTACCAATTTGCTCTATGTTTCGCTAATAGCTTCGCCCAAGGACTTTGTGATTTTTTGTTCGCATTTTTCCTAAATAGTCCCACTCAAGACTATTCCAAATCACACCTTAGCTTGTCGCTCAGTGCCATACAGCCAGAGTTTTAATTCATGAAAGGTACATAACCTTGGTACACCACGTGGTCGGTCCAAACCATCAACCAACCATATGACCGACTTCGAGTCGAGCTAGCGGCTAGGCTCAATATAATGAAATGCGTGTCTTGACGCGGGCTACTGACGGTCTGAACAATGTAGCTCGCTAGCTCGTCTCTAAACTTGTGTTTTGGTCGAATATTGGGTGTTCATGTACCACTTCGGGTAACATGGACTTTGGTGCAACTTTACCACTTGTGCACTTAATTACTTCCCGGTCATTCAAGTCTTTGCCTTCATACTTTCAGGGTAGTTAGGTCTCGTCGAGACCTTTCCATACATATGCCAAACTCATCGATCGGACATCTATAGCCCGAGTTATTCGCGGTACACCGTACCTTACCCTGTTTTTTCCTCAATTGGGTACAAACCTTGGAACACCCATATCGCCCCTTTAGAGACTAGCTGGCACGTTGGCCTCATATAATGATAAGTGCACCTCAACTTGGGCTACTGACGGTCAGAACATTTCAACTTGCTAGCTCGGGCCCACACTTGTGTTTTTCTCGAATATATGGTTCAAGTGTGCCACTTTGGGCACTTTTGGACATTTTGTCCCCACACAACTTTCTTGCCTTGGTAGATAGGGTCTTGTGTTTTTGGGCAAAAAGATGCACCAAGATATGGTCTAACTTTCGTTCTTGTACCGCAAAGCGCTACCTCCAACACCCGAGGAGATAGAAAGTGATTATGTTCGGTATATCGGTCTTCCATGGCCTACTATGGTAAGCCCCTGCAGGTATGCAACCGAAGGTGCTTGGTACATGTATTTGGTGCAAAATCGGTGCAAAGTAGGTGTTTCCTTGATCGGGCTATAACTTTCTTGGTTGATGTTGGATTGCTTTGCGGTCTTCGGGGGATAGTTAGGGAACATGTTGGCCAACATTTTCTTATTCCTCAGCCTGGCCGTACCTCCTACCGTCTAGGCGGTATTCATGCTCTAAGTTGGAACTTGTGTTCCTTCGGGCAACTTTTCTGACTTTGACGCTTAATATCTTCCGTTCATATGCAGTCTAAGCTCTGCAACTCTCAGGAAAGCTAGTACTACTCATTTCCTTTCCATATCAGTCTTTGGCTTGTCGATCCGATGTCTACAGCCTTACTTATTCACGTTCCCTGTGAAGGTAGGTTTTTGCCCATTTTCCAGTTCATGTGGTAACATTCCCAGACTTTGCCGGCTTTCTCTTCATGTGGTAACTTGCTTGCTTGTGTGGTAAATTGAAAGTGTATTTCCGACAGACATAATCTCGGACTTAGCCGATTTTTCTCTTCATATTATATGGATCCATCACTAGGCCATCTTGCTTGCTTGTGTGGTAACTTGAAAGTGTATTTCTGACAGACCCAATCTCGGACTTAGCCGATTTTTCTCTTCATATCATATGGATCCATCATTAGGCCATCTTGCTTGCTTGTAAGGTAACTTGGTAGTGTATGTCTGACAGACCCAATCTGGGACTTAGCCGATTTTTCTCTTCATATCATATGGATCCATCACTAGGCCATCTTGCTTGCTTGCGTGGTAACTTGGAAGTGTATTTCTGACAGACCCAATCTGGGACTTAGCCGATTTTTCTCTTCATATCATATGGATCCATCACTAGGCCATCTTGCTTGCTTGCGTGGTAACTTGGAAGTGTATTTCTGACAGACCCAATCTGGGACTTAGCCGATTTTTCTCTTCATATCATATGGATCCATCACTAGGCCATCTTGCTTGCTTGCGTGGTAACTTGGAAGTGTATTTCTGACAGACCCAATCTGGGACTTAGCCGATTTTTCTCTTCATATTATATGGATCCTGGACTTAGCCGATTATTAG
>NW_026689861.1:287500-315000 GCF_943734765.1 Anopheles ziemanni | reverse complement strand
GCCGCCGCTGTGCGCGTATACCCGTTCCCCGTAGGGAGGAGCAAGCCGCCGCTTAGAGACGAAGCATAAAGTGTCCTCATTCCACATAGGGCAAGCTGGATGAATCCATTTTACCCAGGACGGCCGAAGCGGCGTGGACCAGGGGAGAACTGAACTTTATACTTCACACCACAGTAAGTCTACGTGTCCTCTTCCACATAGGGCAAGCTAGAACTAACTATCTTACCCAGGACTGCCGAAGCAGCGTGGACCAGGGGAGGAACACACTTTTCATAGAAACGTAAGGCATCCATGACTGCCATAGTGCGTAAGCCGCCGCTGTGCGCGTAAACCCGTTCCCCGTAGGGAGGAGTCAAGCCGCCGCTTAGAGACGAAGTATTAAGTGTCCTCTTCCACATAGGGCAAGCTAGAATGAACTATCTTACCCAGGACCGCCGAAGCAGCGTGGACCAGGGGAGAACTGAACTTTATACTTCACACCACAGTATTGAGTAATGTGCCCTCTTCCACATAGGGCAAGCTGGAATGTTCCATTTTACCCAGGACGGCCGAAGCGGCGTGGACCAGTGGAGGACTACTCAATCATGAGGTTTGATATCGACTTGTGTGTTTCAATAGGGTACCGATGGTATGTTTTGAACCGATTTGATTTAGCCATTCTGAAGTCATCACTTGGTTGAAGCGCTGAACTAGGGAGGGGCATCGTTTACATATATATTGGTTTTTGCATGCTCTACTAGGTTAATGTCATAGGGTTGGCTATCGAGCATGCCCAAGTGATGACTTGATTTTGTGCTTGCTTGAATTCTTCACATTTCATACCATCGGTTAGTTGTCGAATCATTCCTCGATCATAACCTTCGTTCTTGGTTCATGTATGCTCTCTTCCACATAGGGCAAGCTAGAATTAACTATCTTACCCAGGACCGCCGAAGCAGCGTGGACCAGGGGAGAACTATACTTTGTCTTGTATGCCCTCTTCCACATAGGGCAAGCTAGAATGAACTATCTTACCCAGGACCGCCGGAGCAGCGTGGACCAGTGGAGGACTATACTTTGTTCATAACACCACAGTATTGAGTAATGTGCCCTCTTCCACATAGGGCAAGCTAGAATGAACTATCTTACCCAGGACCGCCGAAGCGGCGTGGACCAGTGGAGGACTACACAATCATGAGGTTTGATATCGACTTGTGTGTTTCAATAGGGTACCGATGGTATGTTTTGAACCGATTTGATTTAGCCATTCTGAAGTCATCACTTGGTTGAAGCGCTGAACTAGGGAGGGGCATCGTTTACATATATATTGGTTTTCGCATGCTCTACTAGGTTAATGTCATGAGGTTGGCTATCGAGCATGCCCAAGTGATGACTTGATTGTGTGCTTGCTTGAATTCTTCACATTTCATACCATCGGTTAGTTGTCGAATCATTCCTCGATCATAACCTTCGTTCTTGGTTCATGTATGCTCTCTTCCACATAGGGCAAGCTAGAATTAACTATCTTACCCAGGACCGCCGAAGCAGCGTGGACCAGGGGAGAACTATACTTTGTCTTGTATGCCCTCTTCCACATAGGGCAAGCTAGAATTAACTATCTTACCCAGGACTGCAAAGCAGCGTGGACCAGTGGAGGACTATACTTTGTTCATTACACCACAGTATTAAGTATGGTGTCCTCTTCCACCATAGGGCAAGCTAGAACTAACTATCTTACCCAGGACCGCCGAAGCAGTGTGGACCAGGGGAGGACTATACTTTATACTTCACACACTAGCCATACTGAAGTCTTCACTTGGTTGAAGCGCTGAACTACGGCGGGGTAATCGTTTACAGGTTATAATTATATAGCTGCATGCTCATTAGTAGATAATGGAATATTGTATGGCAATATGAGCATGCCCAAGTGATGACTTTGTTTCAAGCTCAACAGGTAGGGTATTGAGTCCTCTTCCACATAGGGCAAGCTAGAATGAACTATCTTACCCAGGACCGCCGGAGCAGCGTGGACCAGTGGAGGACTATACCTTGTCCATTACACCACAGTATTAAGTATTGTGTCCTCTTCCACATAGGGCAAGCTAGAACTAACTATCTTACCCAGGACCGCCGAAGCAGTGTGGACCAGGGGAGGACTATACTTTATACTTCACACACTAGCCATACTGAAGTCTTCACTTGGTTGAAGCGCTGAACTACGGCGGGGTAATCGTTTACAGGTTATAATTATATAGCTGCATGCTCATTAGTAGATAATGGAATATTGTATGGCAATATGAGCATGCCCAAGTGATGACTTTGTTTCAAGCTCAACAGGTAGGGTATTGAGTCCTCTTCCACATAGGGCAAGCTAGAATTAACTATCTTACCCAGGACCGCCGGAGCAGCGTGGACCAGTGGAGGACTATACCTTGTCCATTACACCACAGTATTAAGTATTGTGTCCTCTTCCACATAGGGCAAGCTAGAACTAACTATCTTACCCAGGACCGCCGAAGCAGTGTGGACCAGGGGAGGACTATACTTTATACTTCACACACTAGCCATACTGAAGTCATCACTTGGTGGGGGTGAACTACGGCGGTATCTATCGTTTTGGTTCGGTCTATATAGGGTCGCTTGCATGCTCATTCGAATATAATGTAATTGTGTATGGCAATATGAGCATGCCCAAGTGATGACTTTGTTTCAAGCTCAACAGGTAGGGTATAGAGTCCTCTTCCACATAGGGCAAGCTAGAATGAACTATCTTACCCAGGACCGCCGGAGCAGCGTGGACCAGTGGAGGACTCTATACTTTATACTTCACACCACAGTATTGAGTACGACTTGCATAAAGCCCCTAATGAGAACCACGAGGGCTCTCTCAATGTAGAACCACAAGGGCTCTAGTACCGATTCTCTCGGTACGGCTTGGTCCGTGTTCCTTTATGCTTGTACTCTTAGAAAGTCTCAACCCGGAGGTCTTGACTTTGATTGTCATAGTTGGACTACGACGGGGCATCCGACCATTGCTGATCGAACACCCCTGATTCACCATCTTTCGGGTAGGCGGTACGCGTACCTCCGGACGCGGAAGTCTCAACCCGGAGGTCTTGACTTTGATTGTCATAGTTGGACTACGACGGGGCATCCGACCATTGCTGATCGAACACCCCTGATTCACCATCTTTCGGGTAGGCGGTACGCGTACCTCCGGACGCGGAAGTCTCAACCCGGAGGTCTTGACTTTGATTGTCATAGTTGGACTACGACGGGGCATCCGACCATTGCTGATCGAACACCCCTGATTCACCATCTTTCGGGTAGGCGGTACGCGTACCTCCGGACGCGGAAGTCTCAACCCGGAGGTCTTGACTTTGATTGTCATAGTTGGACTACGACGGGGCATCCGACCATTGCTGATCGAACACCCCTGATTCACCATCTTTCGGATAGGAGGTGCGCCCACCTCCGACGCGGAAGTCTCAACCCGGAGGTCTTGACTTTGATTGTCATAGTTGGACTACGACGGGGCATCCGACCATTGCTGATCGAACACCCCTGATTCACCATCTTTCGGGTAGGCGGTACGCGTACCTCCGGACGCGGAAGTCTCAACCCGGAGGTCTTGACTTTGATTGTCATAGTTGGACTACGACGGGGCATCCGACCATTGCTGATCGAACACCCCTGATTCACCATCTTTCGGATAGGAGGTGCGCCCACCTCCGACGCGGAAGTCTCAACCCGGAGGTTCGGACTTAGAGTTTTTCCCATTCAAAAGTTTTTCTCTTAGCCATACTGAAGTCATCACTTGGTGAACGATTGAACTAGGGCGGGTTAATCGTTTATAGGTATCATGTGGTTTGCATGCTCTCTTAGGTTAAGGTCATGTGGTTGGCTATCGAGCATGCCCAAGTGATGACTTTGTTTCACGCTTGCTTGATTTCTTCATGATTCCCTGTTATATAGTGTAATCATTCGAGAACAGGGAATCTTTGGTTTTGCTCAACAGGTATTGGATGTCAACTTGGTATCTAGATCGCATTAAGTCTCAACCCTTAGGTTCGGACTTGTATAGTGACATCTTGTTACGGTCTTGAGTCTCAACCCGCAGGTTCGGACTACTTAGTGTTTGATCGAATATAATATGGCAACTTGTGCCTAAGTCTCAACCCGCAGGTTCGGACTTCTGTTTATTTGGCCAATGTATGTATAAGGCAACTTGTGCCTAAGTCTCAACCCGCAAGTTCGGACTTGTGTATTTGTTCGAAGTCATGTATAAGGCAACGTGTGCCTAAGTCTCAACTCGCAGGTTCGGACTTGTTAGTGTTTCGTCAACTTTCATATGGCAACTTGTGCCTAAGTCTCAACCCGCAGGTTCGGACTTGTGTATTTGTTCGAAGTCATGTATAAGGCAACTTGTGCCTAAGTCTCAACCCGCAGGTTCGGACTTGTGTATTTGTTCGAAGTCATGTATAAGGCAACGTGTGCCTAAGTCTCAACCCGCAGGTTCGGACTTCTATAGTGTTTCGTCAATTATCATATGGCAACTTGTGCCGAAGTCTCAACCCGCAGGTTCGGACTTCTATAGTGTTTCGTCAATTATCATATGGCAACTTGTGCCGAAGTCTCAACCCGCAGGTTCGGACTTCTGGAAGGATCACTTGGCCACTAATGATCCTTCCGCAGGTTCACCTACGGAAACCTTGTTACGACTTTTACTTCCTCTAAATCATCAAGTTCGGTCAACTTCGATAAAGCAGACGCGGTTCACGAGGATCCAGCGAACGATCATCTCCAAAGACCTCACTAAATAATCCATCGGTAGTAGCGACGGGCGGTGTGTACAAAGGGCAGGGACGTATTCAACGCTGGCTGATGACCAGCACTTACTAGAAGTTCCGAGTTCATATGGACCATTGCAATCCATAATCCCTACTAAGTGAGTATTTGAGTGATTTCCCGTTCCTCTCGGAATAGGAGACACGCTGCTACCCACATTGTAGCACGCGTGTAGCCCAGAACATCTAAGGGCATCACGGACCTGTTATCGCTCGATCTCATTTTGCTAAACACAAATTGTCCTGCTAAGCAGCGTACCGTAAGTGCACTTGCGCACACGAACAGCGAAGGTGTCAGGTCATACTCCACCGAAAGGTCCTAACCCGTTCCAATCGGCATCGACGCATTAACGCTGACTGCGTTCTAGTTAGCATATGTGAGTCACGTTCGTTATCGGAATTAACCAGACAAATCAATCCACGAACTAAGAACGGCCATGCACCACTACCCTTAAATTTGAGAAAGAGCTATTAATCTGTCTCACCTCCATAAGTTCGGACCTGGTAAGTTTTCCCGTGTTGAGTCAAATTGAACCGCAAGCTCCATTTCATTGTGGTGCCCTTCCGTCAATTCCTTTAAGTTTCAACTTTGCAACCATACTTCCCCCGGAACCTGACTTTGGTTTCCCGGAAGCTACTGAGAGCACCTGGTTGTAGCGTCTCCCAATTGCTAGTTGGCATCGTTTACGGTTAGAACTAGGGCGGTATCTAATCGCCTTCGATCCTCTAACTTTCGTTCTTGATTAAAGAAAGCATCCTTGACAAATGCCTTCGCTTTAGTTAGTCTTACGACGGTCTACGAATTTCACCTCTCGCGCCGTAATACTAGTGTCCCCAACTACTTCTGTTAATCATTACCTCCGGTCTGAGTACAAACCAATGAAAGATTAGACCAAGGTCGTATTCCATTATTCCATGCAAGATTATTCTAGGGCGTTTGGGCACCCTGCTTTAAGCACTCTAATTTGTTCAAGGTAAACGTGAGCGGTCGAGCTCTATGTTACACTTGCACCCGTTGAAGGGCACACCATGACACAGACTTGGTGCCCTACCACACCATTGAGTCGCAACCAGATTCCGACTTGGCCCACCGACCACGGGTTGACCGGGTCGGCGGAGCCGGACTGTGTTGGACAAGTATCAACTTCGAACGTTTTAACCGCAACAATTTTAATATACGCTAGTGGAGCTGGAATTACCGCGGCTGCTGGCACCAGACTTGCCCTCCACTTGATCCTCGTAGAAGGATTTATGCTCTACTCATTCCAATTATGAAACATCATTAAAGAGTTTCATATTGTTATTTCTCGTCACTACCTCCCCGTCCCGGGATTGGGTAATTTACGCGCCTGCTGCCTTCCTTGGATGTGGTAGCCATTTCTCAGGCTCCCTCTCCGGAATCGAACCCTGATTCCCCGTTACCCGTTGCAACCATGGTAGTCCTCTATACTACCATCCATAGTTGATAGGGCAGATATTTGCGAGATCTGTCGTCGGTGCGAGACCATACGATCAGCATCATTATCCAGACTTCAACTCAATGACACGGAGAACCCGCGATTGGTTTGACTAATAAGTGCACCAGTTCCCGCGAGGGTCCTGGCATGTTGCATGTATTAGCTCTAGATTTTCCACAGTTATCCAAGTAACTAGGTTGATGATCTCGTAAATTATAGCTGTTATACTGAGCCTTATGCGGTTTCACATTAAATCTGTTTGTACTTAGACATGCATGGCTTAACCTTTGAGACGAGCGTATATTACTGGTAGGATCAACCAGAATTCCGACTTTGCGTTCGAATGTTCATTGTCCCATTGCACCCGGAGGAGCAAACACCACGTTCTATATGTTGTCAAGTCCGGTAGCACACGGGAGGCGAGCCCCCGTGCGAACCTCATTGCCCTCGTATCACACACACCCGATGCACCGGACAGGCACTTGAGCGGCATTCGACTCCGCTAAGCGCTCGTGCGCCCGATTGTGCATGCGCTGACGGGGCCTTCATACCCCTACCACAGCGACCTTATGCCAAACTTCCATGAATACTTAGGTGAGCTGACAAGGGCCTTCATTTCCCTACCATCAACTAAAGGACACGCTAGGCGCGTCCGATCATTGCAACTGCGGGGCTTTCATACCCCAATCACCACAGTACGCAATTCACCAGAGTTTAATCACAACCCCCCCGGACATGGCACACTATTAACTTGCAACAAAACTTAGTGTGTGCCGGGCACATCGGTTCCACAAAATCATTCCCGATGTACCCCAATTGGGGTTGCGAACGCATTCACGGTCCTCTGACACACCCAACCAAGCGTGGATACTACATACCTCAAACACCCAGTACACTAACAGACAAATCAACATATGGTTGCTTTCCCCCAGACATTTGCCAATCACTTGGCACCCGGACGGGAACTCGCTCCTGATTGCGCCATTGCCACCCATTTGCCAAGAGCGAGTTCTGTATGTAGATTTCATTTGGAAAGACAACCGTGTACTGGATATTCTATCCGACGATTACAGATGACGAGTACGAGACTCGACTACACTCACGGATAATACATTTTGGGTCGAGATTGCTTTCGGGGTTTTCGATTGGTCTTGCGCTTGTAAACGTATAACTTTGACTTGTGGTAACCTCGGTATGTTAGTCGATCACGTGGTTGTGAACTGGGTAGGGGTGAGCAATCTGTTCACTTGCACTCTGGGTAGGAATATGGTGAGCGCTATAGGTTAAAGATCATGGTATGGTTCCATCGTGATGACTTTCGCTAGATAGTAGTATGTTTGGATAGTTATAACGTTTTTGGCCATTTGTTCATAGTGTTCGGTTCATTCAGGAATTCGATTGGTCTTTGCTTCACACACGTGGTCGATCACTTGGATGTGAACTAGGGTGAGATTAAGGTGTTCACTAGTGCTCTTCGGTTTTGGATCAGTAATGAGCACTTGATTGGTTTCGCATAATATGTATCCATAGTGATGACTCTTTCCAGCTTAAGATATCGTTACCGGTTTCGAATCCTCCCCACGTTCGCTTTTACTTGGTTAGGTTTTCGAGTGTAGATTTGAAAGCAATCTCATGTATGTATCCCATCTGATATAAGCCACTGACAGTTCATGTCACCTCGTTCAACTCTCGCTGGGTCACAGAAGTATGTTACTGCGCCCATTATCCCTACTCGGATAGGTTCGGTTCGTTCGTTTTATACTACGGTGAGTAAACTCAATTTGTGCATCGCATAGCCATGGAAAGCAAGCTTTCGCGGGCCTCTTCGACTGTTTTGATACGAGCTGTGCCCGTGATGCTTGTCATCCCAGGATACTAGACCCCTTTGGACGACCGCATGACCATCAGAAAGTAAATTCCACGTTCGATTTGGGGTGTGAACCCCGAACATAAAGTCTTTGTGTAGAACCACGAGGGCTCTATAGTACCGATTCTCTCGGTACGCTTGGTCCGTGTTCCTTTATGTTCGTACTCTTGTGAATAAGATTCACGTTCGTTTTGGGATATTTGCTACTGTCACCGTTTGAGTACTATGGGGCTTGAACCCCTAACATAAAGTCTTTGTGTAGAACCACGAGGGTTCTATAGTACCGATTCTCTCGGTACGCTTGGTCCGTGTTCCTTTATGTTCGTACTCTTGTGTGTATAATATTCATGTTCGGTTTGGGATATTTGCTACTTTCACCAGGGTCCCGTTCTTCATACAAGTCTGCCTTGCTAATGTGGTAACTTTATAGTGTAGTTCTGACATCCCAATTTTGGGACTTAGCCGATTTTTCGTATATTTCCATATGACCCATAGGGTCCCTTTCTTCATACAAGCTTGCCTATTGCGATCGGTCAAAACTTGTCTTACTATTCGATTGGTCTTCGCACTTTCACCCTAGGCAGTTCGCCTAGGTCTGTCTTCTTGAGGAGGCCAAAACCCGAAATAAGGAGGTTCGGCCGACCCTGAAACCTCCCCTGTCTGAACTACACTAACCCGATTTTTCAGGGTCCTCAGCGCCATACAACTTTGCCTAGGTCACTTGTACTCTTGACTTAGGCCATCCGACTTGGTCCGTGTTTCTTCCTAGGGTTCACCTAGGTACTTTGCCTTGCTTGATGTGGTAACTTTTTAGTGTAGTTCAGACATCCTAATTTTGGGACTTAGCCGATTTTTCATGTATTTCCATATGACCCATAGGGTCCCTTTCTTCATACAAGCTTGCCTAGGGCGATCGGTCAAAACTTGTCTTACTATTCGATTGGTCTTCGCACTTTCACCCTAGGCAGTTCGCCTAGGTCTGTCTTCTTGAGGAGGCCAAAACCCGAAATAAGGAGGTCCAGCCGACCCTGAAACCTCCCCTGTCTTAACTACACTAACCCGATTTTTCATGGTCCTTAGCGCCATACAACTTTGCCTAGGTCACTTGTACTCTTGACTTAGGCCATCTGACTTGGTCCGTGTTTCTTCCTAGGGTTCACCTAGGTACTTTGCCTTGCTTGATGTGGTAACTTTTTAGTGTAGTTCAGACATCCCAATTTCGGGACTTAGCCGATTTTTCGTATATTTCCATATGACCCATAGGGTCCCTTTCTTCATACAAGCTTGCCTAGGGCGATCGGTCAAAACTTGTCTTACTATTCGATTGGTCTTCGCACTTTCACCCTAGGCAGTTCGCCTAGGTCTGTCTTCTTGAGGAGGCCAAAACCCGAAATAAGGAGGTCCAGCCGACCCTGAAACCTCCCCTGTCTTAACTACACTAACCCGATTTTTCATGGTCCTTAGCGCCATACAACTTTGCCTAGGTCACTTGTACTCTTGACTTAGGCCATCTGACTTGGTCCGTGTTTCTTCCTAGGGTTCACCTAGGTACTTTGCCTTGCTTGATGTGGTAACTTTTTAGTGTAGTTCAGACATCCCAATTTCGGGACTTAGCCGATTTTTCGTATATTTCCATATGACCCATAGGGTCCCTTTCTTCATACAAGCTTGCCTAGGGCGATCGGTCAAAACTTGTCTTACTATTCGATTGGTCTTCGCACTTTCACCCTAGGCACTTTGCCTAGGTCTGTCTTCTTGAGGAGGCCAAAACCCGAAATAAGGAGGTTCAGCCGACCCAGAAACCTCCCCTGTCTGAACTACACTAACCCGATTTTTCAGGGTCCTCAGCGCCATACAACTTTGCCTAGGTCACTTGTACTCTTGACTTAGGCCATCTGACTTGGTCCGTGTTTCTTCCTAGGGTTCACCTAGGTACTTTGCCTTGCTTGCTGTGGTAACTTTTTAGTGTAGTTCAGACATCCCAATTTTGGGACTTAGCCGATTTTTCATGTATTTCCATATGACCCATAGGGTCCCTTTCTTCATACAAGCTTGCCTAGGGCGATCGGTCAAAACTTGTCTTACTATTCGATTGGTCTTCGCACTTTCACCCTAGGCAGTTTGCCTAGGTGTAGCTTCTTGAGGAGGTCAAAACCCAAAATAAGGAGGTTCAGCCGACCCAAAAACCTCCCCTGTCTAAACTACACTAACCAGATTTTTCAGGGTCCTCACCGTCATACAACTTTGCCTAGGTCACTTGTTCTCTTGACTTAGGCCATCTGACTTGGTCCGTGTTTCTTGCTAGGGTTCACCTAGGTACTTTGCCTTGCTTGATGTGGTAACTTTTTAGTGTAGTTCAGACATCCCAATTTTGGGACTTAGCCGATTTTTCATGTATTTCCATATGACCCATAGGGTCCCTTTCTTCATACAAGCTTGCCTAGGGCGATCGGTCAAAACTTGTCTTACTATTCGATTGGTCTTCGCACTTTCACCCTAGGCAGTTTGCCTAGGTGTAGCTTCTTGATGAGGCCAAAACCCAAAATAAGGGGGTTCGGCCGACCCAAAAACCTACCCTGTCTAAACTACACTAACCAGATTTTTCAGGGTCCTCAGCGCCATACAACTTTGCCTAGGTCACTTGTTCTATTGTCTTAGGCCATCTGACTTGGTCCGTGTTTCTTCCTAGGGTTCACCTAGGTACTTTGCCTTGCCTGGTGTGGTAACTTTTTAGTGTAGTTCTGACATCCTCATTTTGGGACTTAGCCGATTTTTCGTAAAATACCATATGACCCATATGGGTCCTTTCCTTCATATAAGTTTGCCTTGCTTGGTATGGTAACATTTGAGTGTAGTTCTGACATCATCATTTTGGGACTTAGCCGATTTTTCGTAAAATACCATATGACCCATATGGGTCCTTTGCTTCATATAAGTTTGCCTTGCTTGGTGTGGTAACATTTGGGTGTAGTTCTGACATCCCCATTTTGGGACTTAGCCGATTTTTCAATCAATACCATATGACCCATCAGGGTCCTTTGCTTCATATAAGTTTGCCTTGCTTGGTGTGGTAACATTTGAGTGTAGTTCTGACATCCCCATTTTGGGACTTAGCCGATTTTTCGTAAAATACCATATGACCCATCAGGGTCCTTGCCTTCATATAAGTTTGCCTTGCTTGGTGTGGTAACATTTGAGTGTAGTTCTGACATCCCCATTTTGGGACTTAGCCGATTTTTCGTAAAATACCATATGACCCATCAGGGTCCTTGCCTTCATATAAGTTTGCCTTGCTTGGTGTGGTAACATTTGGGTGTAGTTCTGACATCCCCATTTTGGGACTTAGCCGATTTTTCAATCAATACCATATGACCCATCAGGGTCCTTTGCTTCATATAAGTTTGCCTTGCTTGGTGTGGTAACATTTGAGTGTAGTTCTGACATCCCCATTTTGGGACTTAGCCGATTTTTCGTAAAATACCATATGACCCATCAGGGTCCTTTGCTTCATATAAGTTTGCCTTGCTTGGTGTGGTAACATTTGAGTGTAGTTCTGACATCCCCATTTTGGGACTTAGCCGATTTTTCGATCAATACCATATGACCCATCAGGGTCCTTTGCTTCATATAAGTTTGCCTTGCTTGGTGTGGTAACATTTGAGTGTAGTTCTGACATCATCATTTTGGGACTTAGCCGATTTTTCGTAAAATACCATATGACCCATCAGGGTCCTTTGCTTCATATAAGTTTGCCTTGCTTGGTGTGGTAACATTTGAGTGTAGTTCTGACATCCCCATTTTGGGACTTAGCCGATTTTTCGTAAAATACCATATGACCCATCAGGGTCCTTTCCTTCATACAAGTTTGCCTTGCTTGATGTGGTAACATTTGAGTGTAGTTCTGACATCCCCATTTTGGGACTTAGCCGATTTTTCGTAAAATACCATATGACCCATCAGGGTCCTTTGCTTCATATAAGTTTGCCTTGCTTGGTGTGGTAACACATGAGTGTAGTTCTGACATCCCCATTTTGGGACTTAGCCGATTTTTCGTAAAATACCATATGACCCATATGGGTCCTTTCCTTCATATAAGTTTGCCTTGCTTGGTGTGGTAACATTTGAGTGTAGTTCTGACATCCCCATTTTGGGACTTAGCCGATTTTTCGTAAAATACCATATGACCCATCAGGGTCCTTTGCTTCATATAAGTTTGCCTTGCTTGGTGTGGTAACATTTGAGTGTAGTTCTGACATCCCCATTTTGGGACTTAGCCGATTTTTCGTAAAATACCATATGACCCATCAGGGTCCTTGCCTTCATATAAGTTTGCCTTGCTTGGTGTGGTAACATTTGAGTGTAGTTCTGACATCCCCATTTTGGGACTTAGCCGATTTTTCGATCAATACCATATGACCCATCAGGGTCCTTTGCTTCATATAAGTTTGCCTTGCTTGGTGTGGTAACATTTGAGTGTAGATCTGACATCCCCATTTTGGGACTTAGCCGATTTTTCGTAAAATACCATATGACCCATCAGGGTCCTTTCCTTCATACAAGTTTGCCTTGCTTGATGTGGTAACATTTGAGTGTAGTTCTGACATCCCCATTTTGGGACTTAGCCGATTTTTCGTAAAATACCATATGACCCATCAGGGTCCTTTGCTTCATATAAGTTTGCCTTGCTTGGTGTGGTAACTTTTTAGTGTAGTTCTGACATCCCCATTTTGGGACTTAGCCGATTTTTCGTAAAATACCATATGACCCATCAGGGTCCTTTGCTTCATATAAGTTTGCCTTGCTTGGTGTGGTAACTTTTTAGTGTAGTTCTGACATCCCCATTTTGGGACTTAGCCGATTTTTCATATATTTCCTTATGACCCATAGGGTCTCTTTCTTCATACAAGCTTGCCTAGGGCGATCGGTCGAAACTTGTCTTACTATTCGATTGGTCTTCACACTTGCACCCTAGGCAGTTCGCCTAGGTGTAGCTTCTTGAGTAGGCCAAAACCCGAAATAAGGGGGTTCAGCCGACCCAAAAACCTACCCTGTCTGAATTACACTAACCAGATTTTTCAGGGTCCTCACCGTCATACAACTTTCCCTAGGTCACTTGTACTCGTAACTTAGGCCACCTGTCTTGGTCCGTGTTTCTTGCTAGGGTTCACCTAGGTAGTTTGCCTTGCTTGGTGTGGTAACATTTGAGTGTAGTTCTGACATCCCCATTTTGGGACTTAGCCGATTTTTCGACCAATACCATATGACCCATCAGGGTCCTTTGCTTCATATAAGTTTGCCTTGCTTGGTGTGGTAACATTTGAGTGTAGTTCTGACATCCCCATTTTGGGACTTAGCCGATTTTTCGTAAAATACCATATGACCCATCAGGGTCCTTTGCTTCATATAAGTTTGCCTTGCTTGGTGTGGTAACATTTGAGTGTAGTTCTGACATCCCCATTTTGGGACTTAGCCGATTTTTCGTAAAATACCATATGACCCATCAGGGTCCTTTCCTTCATACAAGTTTGCCTTGCTTGATGTGGTAACATTTGAGTGTAGTTCTGACATCCCCATTTTGGGACTTAGCCGATTTTTCGTAAAATACCATATGACCCATCAGGGTCCTTTGCTTCATATAAGTTTGCCTTGCTTGGTGTGGTAACAAATGAGTGTAGTTCTGACATCCCCATTTTGGGACTTAGCCGATTTTTCGTAAAATACCATATGACCCATATGGGTCCTTTCCTTCATATAAGTTTGCCTTGCTTGGTGTGGTAACATTTGAGTGTAGTTCTGACATCCCCATTTTGGGACTTAGCCGATTTTTCGTAAAATACCATATGACCCATCAGGGTCCTTTGCTTCATATAAGTTTGCCTTGCTTGGTGTGGTAACATTTGAGTGTAGTTCTGACATCCCCATTTTGGGACTTAGCCGATTTTTCGTAAAATACCATATGACCCATCAGGGTCCTTGCCTTCATATAAGTTTGCCTTGCTTGGTGTGGTAACATTTGAGTGTAGTTCTGACATCCCCATTTTGGGACTTAGCCGATTTTTCGATCAATACCATATGACCCATCAGGGTCCTTTGCTTCATATAAGTTTGCCTTGCTTGGTGTGGTAACATTTGAGTGTAGATCTGACATCCCCATTTTGGGACTTAGCCGATTTTTCGTAAAATACCATATGACCCATCAGGGTCCTTTCCTTCATACAAGTTTGCCTTGCTTGATGTGGTAACATTTGAGTGTAGTTCTGACATCCCCATTTTGGGACTTAGCCGATTTTTCGTAAAATACCATATGACCCATCAGGGTCCTTTGCTTCATATAAGTTTGCCTTGCTTGGTGTGGTAACTTTTTAGTGTAGTTCTGACATCCCCATTTTGGGACTTAGCCGATTTTTCGTAAAATACCATATGACCCATCAGGGTCCTTTGCTTCATATAAGTTTGCCTTGCTTGGTGTGGTAACTTTTTAGTGTAGTTCTGACATCCCCATTTTGGGACTTAGCCGATTTTTCATATATTTCCTTATGACCCATAGGGTCTCTTTCTTCATACAAGCTTGCCTAGGGCGATCGGTCGAAACTTGTCTTACTATTCGATTGGTCTTCACACTTGCACCCTAGGCAGTTCGCCTAGGTGTAGCTTCTTGAGTAGGCCAAAACCCGAAATAAGGGGGTTCAGCCGACCCAAAAACCTACCCTGTCTGAATTACACTAACCAGATTTTTCAGGGTCCTCACCGTCATACAACTTTCCCTAGGTCACTTGTACTCGTAACTTAGGCCACCTGTCTTGGTCCGTGTTTCTTGCTAGGGTTCACCTAGGTAGTTTGCCTTGCTTGGTGTGGTAACATTTGAGTGTAGTTCTGACATCCCCATTTTGGGACTTAGCCGATTTTTCGATCAATACCATATGACCCATCAGGGTCCTTTGCTTCATATAAGTTTGCCTTGCTTGGTGTGGTAACATTTGAGTGTAGTTCTGACATCATCATTTTGGGACTTAGCCGATTTTTCGTAAAATACCATATGACCCATCAGGGTCCTTTGCTTCATATAAGTTTGCCTTGCTTGGTGTGGTAACATTTGAGTGTAGTTCTGACATCCCCATTTTGGGACTTAGCCGATTTTTCGTAAAATACCATATGACCCATCAGGGTCCTTTCCTTCATACAAGTTTGCCTTGCTTGATGTGGTAACATTTGAGTGTAGTTCTGACATCCCCATTTTGGGACTTAGCCGATTTTTCGTAAAATACCATATGACCCATCAGGGTCCTTTGCTTCATATAAGTTTGCCTTGCTTGGTGTGGTAACACATGAGTGTAGTTCTGACATCCCCATTTTGGGACTTAGCCGATTTTTCGTAAAATACCATATGACCCATATGGGTCCTTTCCTTCATATAAGTTTGCCTTGCTTGGTGTGGTAACATTTGAGTGTAGTTCTGACATCCCCATTTTGGGACTTAGCCGATTTTTCGTAAAATACCATATGACCCATCAGGGTCCTTTGCTTCATATAAGTTTGCCTTGCTTGGTGTGGTAACATTTGAGTGTAGTTCTGACATCCCCATTTTGGGACTTAGCCGATTTTTCGTAAAATACCATATGACCCATCAGGGTCCTTGCCTTCATATAAGTTTGCCTTGCTTGGTGTGGTAACATTTGAGTGTAGTTCTGACATCCCCATTTTGGGACTTAGCCGATTTTTCGATCAATACCATATGACCCATCAGGGTCCTTTGCTTCATATAAGTTTGCCTTGCTTGGTGTGGTAACATTTGAGTGTAGATCTGACATCCCCATTTTGGGACTTAGCCGATTTTTCGTAAAATACCATATGACCCATCAGGGTCCTTTCCTTCATACAAGTTTGCCTTGCTTGATGTGGTAACATTTGAGTGTAGTTCTGACATCCCCATTTTGGGACTTAGCCGATTTTTCGTAAAATACCATATGACCCATCAGGGTCCTTTGCTTCATATAAGTTTGCCTTGCTTGGTGTGGTAACTTTTTAGTGTAGTTCTGACATCCCCATTTTGGGACTTAGCCGATTTTTCGTAAAATACCATATGACCCATCAGGGTCCTTTGCTTCATATAAGTTTGCCTTGCTTGGTGTGGTAACTTTTTAGTGTAGTTCTGACATCCCCATTTTGGGACTTAGCCGATTTTTCATATATTTCCTTATGACCCATAGGGTCTCTTTCTTCATACAAGCTTGCCTAGGGCGATCGGTCGAAACTTGTCTTACTATTCGATTGGTCTTCACACTTGCACCCTAGGCAGTTCGCCTAGGTGTAGCTTCTTGAGTAGGCCAAAACCCGAAATAAGGGGGTTCAGCCGACCCAAAAACCTACCCTGTCTGAATTACACTAACCAGATTTTTCAGGGTCCTCACCGTCATACAACTTTCCCTAGGTCACTTGTACTCGTAACTTAGGCCACCTGTCTTGGTCCGTGTTTCTTGCTAGGGTTCACCTAGGTAGTTTGCCTTGCTTGGTGTGGTAACATTTGAGTGTAGTTCTGACATCCCCATTTTGGGACTTAGCCGATTTTTCGACCAATACCATATGACCCATCAGGGTCCTTTGCTTCATATAAGTTTGCCTTGCTTGGTGTGGTAACATTTGAGTGTAGTTCTGACATCCCCATTTTGGGACTTAGCCGATTTTTCGTAAAATACCATATGACCCATCAGGGTCCTTTGCTTCATATAAGTTTGCCTTGCTTGGTGTGGTAACATTTGAGTGTAGTTCTGACATCCCCATTTTGGGACTTAGCCGATTTTTCGTAAAATACCATATGACCCATCAGGGTCCTTTCCTTCATATAAGTTTGCCTTGCTTGATGTGGTAACATTTGAGTGTAGTTCTGACATCCCCATTTTGGGACTTAGCCGATTTTTCGTAAAATACCATATGACCCATCAGGGTCCTTTGCTTCATATAAGTTTGCCTTGCTTGGTGTGGTAACACATGAGTGTAGTTCTGACATCCCCATTTTGGGACTTAGCCGATTTTTCGTAAAATACCATATGACCCATATGGGTCCTTTCCTTCATATAAGTTTGCCTTGCTTGGTGTGGTAACATTTGAGTGTAGTTCTGACATCCCCATTTTGGGACTTAGCCGATTTTTCGTAAAATACCATATGACCCATCAGGGTCCTTTGCTTCATATAAGTTTGCCTTGCTTGGTGTGGTAACATTTGAGTGTAGTTCTGACATCCCCATTTTGGGACTTAGCCGATTTTTCGTAAAATACCATATGACCCATCAGGGTCCTTGCCTTCATATAAGTTTGCCTTGCTTGGTGTGGTAACATTTGAGTGTAGTTCTGACATCCCCATTTTGGGACTTAGCCGATTTTTCGATCAATACCATATGACCCATCAGGGTCCTTTGCTTCATATAAGTTTGCCTTGCTTGGTGTGGTAACATTTGAGTGTAGATCTGACATCCCCATTTTGGGACTTAGCCGATTTTTCGTAAAATACCATATGACCCATCAGGGTCCTTTCCTTCATACAAGTTTGCCTTGCTTGGTGTGGTAACATTTGAGTGTAGTTCTGACATCCCCATTTTGGGACTTAGCCGATTTTTCGTAAAATACCATATGACCCATCAGGGTCCTTTGCTTCATATAAGTTTGCCTTGCTTGGTGTGGTAACTTTTTAGTGTAGTTCTGACATCCCAATTTTGGGACTTAGCCGATTTTTCGTAAAATACCATATGACCCATCAGGGTCCTTTGCTTCATATAAGTTTGCCTTGCTTGGTGTGGTAACTTTTTAGTGTAGTTCTGACATCCCCATTTTGGGACTTAGCCGATTTTTCATATATTTCCTTATGACCCATAGGGTCTCTTTCTTCATACAAGCTTGCCTAGGGCGATCGGTCGAAACTTGTCTTACTATTCGATTGGTCTTCACACTTGCACCCTAGGCAGTTCGCCTAGGTGTAGCTTCTTGAGTAGGCCAAAACCCGAAATAAGGGGGTTCAGCCGACCCAAAAACCTACCCTGTCTGAATTACACTAACCAGATTTTTCAGGGTCCTCACCGTCATACAACTTTCCCTAGGTCACTTGTACTCGTAACTTAGGCCACCTGTCTTGGTCCGTGTTTCTTGCTAGGGTTCACCTAGGTAGTTTGCCTTGCTTGGTGTGGTAACATTTGAGTGTAGTTCTGACATCCCCATTTTGGGACTTAGCCGATTTTTCGACCAATACCATATGACCCATCAGGGTCCTTTGCTTCATATAAGTTTGCCTTGCTTGGTGTGGTAACATTTGAGTGTAGTTCTGACATCCCCATTTTGGGACTTAGCCGATTTTTCGTAAAATACCATATGACCCATCAGGGTCCTTTGCTTCATATAAGTTTGCCTTGCTTGGTGTGGTAACTTTTAAGTGTAGTTCTGACATCCCCATTTTGGGACTTAGCCGATTTTTCGTAAAATACCATATGACCCATCAGGGTCCTTTCCTTCATACAAGTTTGCCTTGCTTGATGTGGTAACATTTGAGTGTAGTTCTGACATCCCCATTTTGGGACTTAGCCGATTTTTCGTAAAATACCATATGACCCATCAGGGTCCTTTGCTTCATATAAGTTTGCCTTGCTTGGTGTGGTAACACATGAGTGTAGTTCTGACATCCCCATTTTGGGACTTAGCCGATTTTTCGTAAAATACCATATGACCCATATGGGTCCTTTCCTTCATATAAGTTTGCCTTGCTTGGTGTGGTAACATTTGAGTGTAGTTCTGACATCCCCATTTTGGGACTTAGCCGATTTTTCGTAAAATACCATATGACCCATCAGGGTCCTTTGCTTCATATAAGTTTGCCTTGCTTCATGTGGTAACATATGAGTGTAGTTCTGACATCCCCATTTTGGGACTTAGCCGATTTTTCGATCAATTCCATATGGCCCATCAGGGTCCTTTTTCTTCATATAAGTTTCCCAAGACTTAGTGCTTTTTACCTGTGGACACCAATATCACCCTTACGGGTTTCTTTGATCTTCTCTCTTTGTATTGGCCAAATGTAGGTCTTGCCATGCCAAACATATAATTGTTCTACACCAAGTCTCTATCTCGTACCGCCAGCTCGGTACATTCGATCAACCTGCCCTTAAGGCACCCGGGACTTAGCCATTTTTTCACATTTTTCATGATTTTGAGGCAACTTTTCTCGACTTTGTCACCTTATATCACCAAGATCCTTTCCCTTTAGCGCTTCACTCTGTTCCAATGATATTTAGCGCTGACTATCACCTTTCTATCGCTGAGCTCAACTTCTTATTCGGTGCCATAGAGCCAGAGATATTTGGTGTATGCTGTTATAAGGGAAGTTTGTCACTTTTTCAAAGGCCCACTTTGGGATGCCCATATCTCACCTTCAGGTATCTTCGATCTTCTTGTCGTCTATGGACGAAACTTAGGTCTTGTCTTGGCCAACTTATAAATGTTCTACGGCCAAGCCGTATCTCTTACCGCCAGCCCGGTATTTTTGGACTTAGTCGGATTTTCGCCTCTCGTGGTAACAATTTCTGACTTTGACTCACAATAACACCTGAACGGTCACATGCTAGCGCTTTGCTTGGTAGGAATTATAGTTAGCGCTACCTTTTCTCTTTCCATCGATAACTTGTTCGTTCCATTCCATGCCATACAGCCGAAGTTATGATGTTTCCCGTTTTCCATATCATGTGGAGCTTATGCTCTGGGAAAACCATCTAACACCTGTACCACCCTTTTGGGTACCACCGATCTCGACACTATGTTCGGGCCAAATTTAGGTTATAACATGCCCAACTTATAATTGTTCTACACCAAGTCTCTATCTCTTACCGCCTGCTCGGTATTTTACTCGTAAGTCCAAATTTCACAACTTGTACTTTTTGGCCCAATGTACTCGAGTTTCAATTTTGGTAACATTTTTCGACTTTGACGCTTAATAACTTCCAAATCATGCTAGTTAGCGCTTTGCTTTCTTCTAGTCGTATCTAGCGCTGGGTGTTACCTTTCCAAAACATATCCTAGCTTTACAATCCATGCCATACAGCCGGAGCTACATGGTGCACAAGTCAAATCCATTTTAGCCATGTTTCATTTTTGCTAATTTTTGACCACTCGTATCACCCTTCCAGAGTGGTCCGATCTTCTCGCTGTCTATGGACGACTTTTAGGTCTCGTAGAGGCAAACTTATAAGTATTCTACGTCAACCCGCTATCTCTTACCGCCTGCTCGGTATTCTTGGTCTTGTGTGATTTTTGGAAATTTTGGTATTATTTTTCCACTTTGTCGCTTAATAACTCAGTTTTGCTCAACACTTAGCGCTTCGGTTGTTTGGGATTATAGTTAGCGCTCGGTTCGACCTTTCCAACACTGATCTTAGCTTGTCGATCCGTTCCATACAGCCTGAGTTATTCGCGATACCGTGTTTCAACCCATTTCTCAAGTCTCGTTTTGGTCCAACTTTGAACCAGCCATATCACCCTGATGGGTACCTCCGATCTTCTCGCTCTATATTGGCCAAAGTTAGGTCTTGTGGTAACGTACTTATGATTGTTCTACGCCGTGTTCGTAGCTCTTATCGTTCGCCCGCTATTTTCGATCATAAGGTGAATTTTCGCCTCTAAACCACCATTTTTTACCTTTGCCCTCTAATATGACCGACTTGCTCAACACCTAGCGCTTCGCTTGGTAGGACACATAGCTAGCGCTCGTCAAGACCTTTCCAACGCATATCCAAGCTTTCCGATCCGAGCCATACAGCCTGAGCTATAGGCGATACCGTTTTTCCCATTTTCTTGGTCACATGCACTTTAGGGTACCCCTTTTTGCCTTTGACCCTTAATACCTCCTCCGGGTCACTAGTAGGCGCTCAGCTTGGTAGGAAACATAGCTAGAGCAGGCCTTCACCTTTCCAAAACTGCCTCAAGTGTACCGATCCGACATCTAGAACCAAAGTTATGGTCATTCCTATCATGCTCTACTTTCATGGTCAACCTCCACCAAGCACACCTAGGTTGGACCAACTTTCACCAACTCATCTCGAACCCCAAATTTGCTTCGACCTACTAGGTTTCCCTAGTAAAGTGGTCAAAACATCCATTACAACACGACTGGTCTTTCTGGTGGTCGACCTAGGCGACTTTGTTCGACGACCACCACCCCATGGAACTAAAAGACGTCCCTTGATACGGACCACCGATACATTTTCCGGCCTGTCTAAACTACACTCATCGAAATTTTTTTGGGTCCCCACCGTCATACAAGTTTGCCTAGGTCAAGTTTTTCTTCCGGATCGGCCGCGGACCTCACTTTTCATTATCTAGGGAGGCCATAGGGCCCCAAAAGGGGTTTTTTAAAATTTTCGACACTTTCGACTTCGGTCGGATTTTTTCCGATTTTGGTCCGACCTAGGGACTTGGTGGTCCAAGGAGCCTCGGGACCAAACTTTTTTCTCAGGGGTCCCTACCTCCATACAACTTTGCCTAGGTCAATTTTTTGTTCCAAATCGACCGCGGATTTCACTTTTCAATATCTGGGGCTCGTGTAGAGTCCGAATATGAGGTTTTCTCATTTTTCGACATTTTCGACTTTTTTGGGATTTTTTCGGGTTTTTCGACCTAGGGGTCCGCCGAACAAATTTTGGGTCAAAAATTTTTATTGAACTAGTCGAAAGTACGCAAAAAGATAAGACTTTTTGCCGAAGACACCATGCCCCGGAACCGACTCCTTCCCCTTCAAAATTGAGGACAAACGTGATTTTTGAAACTTTTCCTTAGGGAGCCCAAGACTTAGAAAATTTTCAAATTCTTGATTTTTCGATTGCGAGCTAGCGCTTTGCGGTCTTCGGCAATGTTGTAGATCTCGACGAGATAAGACTTTTTGGTCAAGAGACACTTTGCCCTCCGACCCCTCCTTCCCCCCGCAAATCGCCCCCCAAAGTGCAATTTTTGCATTTTCACCTCTTTGCACGCACTGTTCGGCCCAAATGGCCACTTTCTATGGGTCTGAGCGCTTTGCGGTCTTCGGCAAACTTTTAGAGCGTACCAAGCCCTAATTATAATTCTTCTACACCACCTTCGTACCTCTTCATCCCTGGCCGCTATTCGCGTACCAAGGTAATTTTTGTTCATTTTGTCAACATTTTTCATCTTTGACTGCTTATATCGGCCTTGCCATGAACCGATAGCGCTTCGCTGTGTTCTAACGTAAGTTAGTACTGCTCAATACCTTTCCAAATCATGTCTTAGATTGTCATTTGCTTGCATACAGCCGGAGCTATGAGCGATACCGTAAAAAGTACCGAAACTTGGAAAAATCCTTTGATCGCCCATATCCCCCCTTTGGGGGCCAGATATCGAAAAAAGTTCTGATTAAAAAAGTTGCGCATTAACGTGTTCTAGTTATGCCTAGAACATTTCACTTCGCTAGCTGGCCTGCAACTTAGCCGTAATTGGGATTTTAGGGTGTTCTTGGAGGGCCCATTTCCTGCGACTTGGTATCTTTTGGGCCCAATGTTTCTCTAATATCTCCACGAGTTTTCCAGATAGCTTTCTCATACTTTCAGGGTGCCTAGAGCACCTCAAGACCTTTCCAACGCTATGCCGTTTGCCTCGCTCGGACATCTACAGCCGAAGTTATTCGAGGTACACGGTACCTTACCCTGTTTTCTCAGTACTTGGTCGAAAATTTCGATCAGCCATATGACCGACTTGGACAACCCTGAGCGGGTTGGCCCCATATAACTAAACTTTCGTCTCGTGGAGGCAAACTTATAAATATTCCACGTCAACTCGCTATCTCGTACCGCCTTGACGGTATACTTGGTCCAAGGGCCATTTCCAGCGACTTGGTCGCAATTTCGCTCTAAGTTTCGCTAATACCTTCGTCCGTGGACATGGTGATTTTTTGTTCGTATTTTTCCTTGATAGTCCCACTCAAGACTATTCCATACCAGAGCCAAGCGTCCCGCTAAGTGCCATACAGCCTGAGCAGTAATTCATGAAAGGTACCTCTACCAGTTTTTGCCATACTTGGGTACAAACTTTGTATCGCCCATATCTCCACTTTGGAGGCCAGCCAGCACCTTTGCCCCATATACTTTTTTCTTGGTCATACCATGCACTAAATATAATTGTTCTACGCCAACTTGCTATCTCTTCTGTAACTTGCCGTTATTCTTGGTCCAAGTCCCATTTCATTCGTTTTCGGACCCATTTTGCTATATGTTTCACTAATAGCTTCGGCCATGGACAAGCTGATATTCTGTTTGTATTTTTGCTTGATAGTCCCACTCAAGACCATTCCAAAACACACCGCAGCTTGTCGCTCGGTGGCAAACTGACCGAGTTATAATTCATGAAAGGTACCTCAACTTGGTACACCACGTGGTCGGCCCAAACCATAAACCGACCAAACGACCGACTTGGAGCACCCTGACCGGGTTGGCCCCATATAATGAAAGTTGCGTCTCTACACGCCCAACTTATGAATATTCTACGCCAAGTCGCTATCTCTTACCGGTAAGCCGGTATTCACCTTCCAAGGGGGATTTTGGTCAAGTGCCATTTCCTGCGACTTGGTCCCCGAATACGACCATCATCACCTAATATCTTCGTGGTCTTTCAACTCAGCCTCATAAAACTTTCAGGGTAGATAGGTCTCCCCAAGACCTTTCCAACGGTGAGCCGTTTGCCTCGCTCGGCCATCTACAGCCGAAGTTATTAATGGTACTTGGTACCTTACCCTGTTTTTTCCATACTTGTTCGTACTTGGGTACAAACTTTGGATCGCCCATATCTCCACTTTGGAGGCCAGCTAGCACCTTTGCCCCATATACTTTTTTCTTGGTCATACCATGCACTAAATATAATTGTTCTACGCCAACTTGCTATCTCTTCTGTAACTTGCCGTTATTCTTGGTCCAAGTCCCATTTCATTCGTTTTCGGACCCATTTTGCTATATGTTTCACTAATAGCTTCGGCCATGGACAAGCTGATATTCTGTTTGTATTTTTGCTTGATAGTCCCACTCAAGACCATTCCAAAACACACCGCAGCTTGTCGCTCGGTGGCAAACTGACCGAGTTATAATTCATGAAAGGTACCTCAACTTGGTACACCACGTGGTCGGCCCAAACCATAAACCGACCAAACGACCGACTTGGAGCACCCTGACCGGGTTGCCCCCATATAATGAAAGTTGCGTCTTTACACGCCCAACTTATGAATATTCTACGCCAAGTCGCTATCTCTTACCGGTAAGCCGGTATTCACCTTCCAAGCGTGATTTTGGTCAAGTGCCATTTCCTGCGACTTGGTCCCCGAATTGGACCATCATCACCTAATATCTCCGTGGTCTTTCAACTCAGCCTCATGAAACTTTCAGGGTAGATAGGTCTCCCCAATACCTTTCCAACGATATGCGGTTTGCCTCGCTAGGCCATCTACAGCCGAAGTTATTCATGGTACTTGGTACCTTACCCTGTTTTTTCCATACTTGTTCATACTTGGGTACAAACTTTGAATCGCCCATATCACAACTTTGGAGGCCAGCCAGCGCCTTGGCCCCATACACATTTTTGTTGGTCATACCACGCACTAGTTATAAATGTTCTACGCAAGCTTGCTATCTCTTCTCCAACTTGCGGTTATTTTTGACTCAAGTCCCATTTCCATAGTTTTTGGTACCAATTTGCTCTATGTTTCGCTAATAGCTTCGCCCAAGGACTTTGTGATTTTTTGTTCGCATTTTTCCTAAATAGTCCCACTCAAGACTATTCCAAATCACACCTTAGCTTGTCGTTCAGTGCCATACAGCCAGAGTTTTAATTCATGAAAGGTACATCACCTTGGTACACCACGTGGTCGGTCCAAACCATCAACCAACCATATGACCGACTTCGAGTCGAGCTAGCGGCTAGGCTCAATATAATGAAATGCGTGTCTTGATGCGGGCTACTGACGGTCTGAACAATGTAGCTCGCTAGCTCGTCTCTAAAATTGTGTTTTGGTCGAATATTGGGTGTTCATGTACCACTTCGGGTAACATGGACTTTGGTGCAACTTTACCACTTGTGCACTTAATAACTTCCCGGTCATTCAAGTCTTTGCCTTCATACTTTCAGAATAGTTAGGTCTCGTCGAGACCTTTCCATACATATGCCAAACTCATCGATCGGACATCTATAGCCCGAGTTATTCGCGGTACACCGTACCTTACCCTGTTTTTTCCTCAATTGGGTACAAACCTTGGAACACCCATATCGCCCCTTTAGAGACTAGCTGGCACGTTGGCCTCATATAATGATAAGTGCACCTCAACTAGGGCTACTGACGGTCAGAACATTTCAACTTGCTAGCTCGGGCCCACACTTGTGTTTTTCTCGAATATATAGTTCAAGTGTGCCACTTTGGGCACTTTTGGACATTTTGTCCCCACACAACTTTCTTGCCTTGGTAGATAGGGTCTTGTGATCTTGGGCAAAAAGATGCACCAAGATATAGTCTAACTTTCGTTCTTGTACCGCAAAGCGCTATCTCAAACACCCGAGGAGATAGAAAGTGATTATGTTCGGTATATCGGTCTTCCATGGCCTACTATGGTAAGCCCCTGCAGGTATGCAACCGAAGGTGCTTGGTACATGTATTTGGTGCAATATCGGTGCAAAGTAGGTGTTTCCTTGATCGGGCTATAACTTTCTTGGTTGATGTTGGATTGCTTTGCGGTCTTCGGGGGATAGTTAGGGAACATGTTGGCCAACATTTCCTTATTCCTCAGCCTGGCCGTACCTCTTACCGTCTAGGCGGTATACATGCTCTAAGTTGGAACTTGTGTTCCTTTGGGTAACTTCTCTGACTTTGACGCTTAATAACTTTCGTTCATATGCAGTCTAAGCTCTGCAACTCTCAGGAAAGCTAGTACTACTCATTTCCTTTCCATATCAGTCTTTGGCTTGTCGATCCGATGTCTACAGCCTGACTTATTCACGTTGCCTGTGAAGGTAGGTTTTTGCCCATTTTCCAGTTCATGTGGTAACATTCCCGGACTTTGCCGGCTTTCTCTTCATGTGGTAACTTGCTTGCTTGTGTGGTAAATTGAAAGTGTATTTCCGACAGACATAATCTCGGACTTAGCCGATTTTTCTCTTCATATTATATGGATCCATCACTAGGCCATCTTGCTTGCTTGTGTGGTAACTTGAAAGTGTATTTCTGACAGACCCAATCTCGGACTTAGCCGATTTTTCTCTTCATATCATATGGATCCATCACTAGGCCATCTTGCTTGCTTGTGTGGTAACTTGAAAGTGTATTTCTGACAGACCCAATCTCGGACTTAGCCGATTTTTCTCTTCATATCATATGGATCCATCACTAGGCCATCTTGCTTGCTTGTGTGGTAACTTGAAAGTGTATTTCTGACAGACCCAATCTCTTACTTAGCCGATTTTTCTCTTCATATCATATGGATCCATCATTAGGCCATCTTGCTTGCTTGTAAGGTAACTTGGTAGTGTATGTCTGACAGACCCAATCTGGGACTTAGCCGATTTTTCTCTTCATATCATATGGATCCATCACTAGGCCATCTTGCTTGCTTGCGTGGTAACTTGGAAGTGTATTTCTGACAGACCCAATCTGGGACTTAGCCGATTTTTCTCTTCATATCATATGGATCCATCACTAGGCCATCTTGCTTGCTTGCGTGGTAACTTGGAAGTGTATTTCTGACAGACCCAATCTGGGACTTAGCCGATTTTTCTCTTCATATCATATGGATCCATCACTAGGCCATCTTGCTTGCTTGCGTGGTAACTTGGAAGTGTATTTCTGACAGACCCAATCTGGGACTTAGCCGATTTTTCTCTTCATATTATATGGATCCTGGACTTAGCCGATTATTAGGTTAATATATATGGATCCTGGACTTAGCCGATTTTTCTCTTCATGTAATATGGATCCTGGACTTAGCCGATTATAAGGTTATTATATATGGTTCCTGGACTTAGCCGATTTTTCTCTTCATATAATATGGATCCGGGACTTAGCCGATTTTTCTCTTCATATAATATGGATCCGGGACTTAGCCGATTTTTCTCTTCATATAATATGGATCCTGGACTTAGCCGATTTTTCTCTTCATATAATATGGATCCAGGACTTAGCCAATTTTTCTCTTCATGTGGTAACGTATGCCAATCGCTCACAAGTCATGGGATAAGGGTACTTGTGTTCTTCCATCTTCTAAGTCCCGCACGGGGACATCGTGATCGCCCCAAGTCCGGAATAGCGCCAAGTCAAGCCCCACGGTGGCCGTGCAG
>NW_026689861.1:270000-280000 GCF_943734765.1 Anopheles ziemanni | reverse complement strand
CTATCTTACCCAGGACCGCCGAAGCAGCGTGGACCAGGGGAGAACTGAACTTTATACTTCACACCACAGTATTGAGTAATGTGCCCTCTTCCACATAGGGCAAGCTGGAATGTTCCATTTTACCCAGGACGGCCGAAGCGGCGTGGACCAGTGGAGGACTACTCAATCATGAGGTTTGATATCGACTTGTGTGTTTCAATAGGGTACCGATGGTATGTTTTGAACCGATTTGATTTAGCCATTCTGAAGTCATCACTTGGTTGAAGCGCTGAACTAGGGAGGGGCATCGTTTACATATATATTGGTTTTTGCATGCTCTACTAGGTTAATGTCATAGGGTTGGCTATCGAGCATGCCCAAGTGATGACTTGATTTTGTGCTTGCTTGAATTCTTCACATTTCATACCATCGGTTAGTTGTCGAATCATTCCTCGATCATAACCTTCGTTCTTGGTTCATGTATGCTCTCTTCCACATAGGGCAAGCTAGAATTAACTATCTTACCCAGGACCGCCGAAGCAGCGTGGACCAGGGGAGAACTATACTTTGTCTTGTATGCCCTCTTCCACATAGGGCAAGCTAGAATGAACTATCTTACCCAGGACCGCCGGAGCAGCGTGGACCAGTGGAGGACTATACTTTGTTCATAACACCACAGTATTGAGTAATGTGCCCTCTTCCACATAGGGCAAGCTAGAATGAACTATCTTACCCAGGACCGCCGAAGCGGCGTGGACCAGTGGAGGACTACACAATCATGAGGTTTGATATCGACTTGTGTGTTTCAATAGGGTACCGATGGTATGTTTTGAACCGATTTGATTTAGCCATTCTGAAGTCATCACTTGGTTGAAGCGCTGAACTAGGGAGGGGCATCGTTTACATATATATTGGTTTTCGCATGCTCTACTAGGTTAATGTCATGAGGTTGGCTATCGAGCATGCCCAAGTGATGACTTGATTGTGTGCTTGCTTGAATTCTTCACATTTCATACCATCGGTTAGTTGTCGAATCATTCCTCGATCATAACCTTCGTTCTTGGTTCATGTATGCTCTCTTCCACATAGGGCAAGCTAGAATTAACTATCTTACCCAGGACCGCCGAAGCAGCGTGGACCAGGGGAGAACTATACTTTGTCTTGTATGCCCTCTTCCACATAGGGCAAGCTAGAATTAACTATCTTACCCAGGACTGCAAAGCAGCGTGGACCAGTGGAGGACTATACTTTGTTCATTACACCACAGTATTAAGTATGGTGTCCTCTTCCACCATAGGGCAAGCTAGAACTAACTATCTTACCCAGGACCGCCGAAGCAGTGTGGACCAGGGGAGGACTATACTTTATACTTCACACACTAGCCATACTGAAGTCTTCACTTGGTTGAAGCGCTGAACTACGGCGGGGTAATCGTTTACAGGTTATAATTATATAGCTGCATGCTCATTAGTAGATAATGGAATATTGTATGGCAATATGAGCATGCCCAAGTGATGACTTTGTTTCAAGCTCAACAGGTAGGGTATTGAGTCCTCTTCCACATAGGGCAAGCTAGAATGAACTATCTTACCCAGGACCGCCGGAGCAGCGTGGACCAGTGGAGGACTATACCTTGTCCATTACACCACAGTATTAAGTATTGTGTCCTCTTCCACATAGGGCAAGCTAGAACTAACTATCTTACCCAGGACCGCCGAAGCAGTGTGGACCAGGGGAGGACTATACTTTATACTTCACACACTAGCCATACTGAAGTCTTCACTTGGTTGAAGCGCTGAACTACGGCGGGGTAATCGTTTACAGGTTATAATTATATAGCTGCATGCTCATTAGTAGATAATGGAATATTGTATGGCAATATGAGCATGCCCAAGTGATGACTTTGTTTCAAGCTCAACAGGTAGGGTATTGAGTCCTCTTCCACATAGGGCAAGCTAGAATGAACTATCTTACCCAGGACCGCCGGAGCAGCGTGGACCAGTGGAGGACTATACCTTGTCCATTACACCACAGTATTAAGTATTGTGTCCTCTTCCACATAGGGCAAGCTAGAACTAACTATCTTACCCAGGACCGCCGAAGCAGTGTGGACCAGGGGAGGACTATACTTTATACTTCACACACTAGCCATACTGAAGTCATCACTTGGTGGGGGTGAACTACGGCGGTATCTATCGTTTTGGTTCGGTCTATATAGGGTCGCTTGCATGCTCATTCGAATATAATGTAATTGTGTATGGCAATATGAGCATGCCCAAGTGATGACTTTGTTTCAAGCTCAACAGGTAGGGTATTGAGTCCTCTTCCACATAGGGCAAGCTAGAATGAACTATCTTACCCAGGACCGCCGGAGCAGCGTGGACCAGTGGAGGACTCTATACTTTATACTTCACACCACAGTATTGAGTACGACTTGCATAAAGCCCCTAATGAGAACCACGAGGGCTCTCTCAATGTAGAACCACAAGGGCTCTAGTACCGATTCTCTCGGTACGGCTTGGTCCGTGTTCCTTTATGCTTGTACTCTTAGAAAGTCTCAACCCGGAGGTCTTGACTTTGATTGTCATAGTTGGACTACGACGGGGCATCCGACCATTGCTGATCGAACACCCCTGATTCACCATCTTTCGGGTAGGCGGTACGCGTACCTCCGGACGCGGAAGTCTCAACCCGGAGGTCTTGACTTTGATTGTCATAGTTGGACTACGACGGGGCATCCGACCATTGCTGATCGAACACCCCTGATTCACCATCTTTCGGGTAGGCGGTACGCGTACCTCCGGACGCGGAAGTCTCAACCCGGAGGTCTTGACTTTGATTGTCATAGTTGGACTACGACGGGGCATCCGACCATTGCTGATCGAACACCCCTGATTCACCATCTTTCGGGTAGGCGGTACGCGTACCTCCGGACGCGGAAGTCTCAACCCGGAGGTCTTGACTTTGATTGTCATAGTTGGACTACGACGGGGCATCCGACCATTGCTGATCGAACACCCCTGATTCACCATCTTTCGGATAGGAGGTGCGCCCACCTCCGACGCGGAAGTCTCAACCCGGAGGTCTTGACTTTGATTGTCATAGTTGGACTACGACGGGGCATCCGACCATTGCTGATCGAACACCCCTGATTCACCATCTTTCGGGTAGGCGGTACGCGTACCTCCGGACGCGGAAGTCTCAACCCGGAGGTCTTGACTTTGATTGTCATAGTTGGACTACGACGGGGCATCCGACCATTGCTGATCGAACACCCCTGATTCACCATCTTTCGGATAGGAGGTGCGCCCACCTCCGACGCGGAAGTCTCAACCCGGAGGTTCGGACTTAGAGTTTTTCCCATTCAAAAGTTTTTCTCTTAGCCATACTGAAGTCATCACTTGGTGAACGATTGAACTAGGGCGGGTTAATCGTTTATAGGTATCATGTGGTTTGCATGCTCTCTTAGGTTAAGGTCATGTGGTTGGCTATCGAGCATGCCCAAGTGATGACTTTGTTTCACGCTTGCTTGATTTCTTCAAGATTCCCTGTTATATAGTGTAATCATTCGAGAACAGGGAATCTTTGGTTTTGCTCAACAGGTATTGGATGTCAACTTGGTATCTAGATCGCATTAAGTCTCAACCCTTAGGTTCGGACTTGTATAGTGACATCTTGTTACGGTCTTGAGTCTCAACCCGCAGGTTCGGACTACTTAGTGTTTGATCGAATATAATATGGCAACTTGTGCCTAAGTCTCAACCCGCAGGTTCGGACTTCTGTTTATTTGGCCAATGTATGTATAAGGCAACTTGTGCCTAAGTCTCAACCCGCAAGTTCGGACTTGTGTATTTGTTCGAAGTCATGTATAAGGCAACGTGTGCCTAAGTCTCAACCCGCAGGTTCGGACTTGTTAGTGTTTCGTCAACTTTCATATGGCAACTTGTGCCTAAGTCTCAACCCGCAGGTTCGGACTTGTGTATTTGTTCGAAGTCATGTATAAGGCAACTTGTGCCTAAGTCTCAACCCGCAGGTTCGGACTTGTGTATTTGTTCGAAGTCATGTATAAGGCAACGTGTGCCTAAGTCTCAACCCGCAGGTTCGGACTTCTATAGTGTTTCGTCAATTATCATATGGCAACTTGTGCCGAAGTCTCAACCCGCAGGTTCGGACTTCTATAGTGTTTCGTCAATTATCATATGGCAACTTGTGCCGAAGTCTCAACCCGCAGGTTCGGACTTCTGGAAGGATCACTTGGCCACTAATGATCCTTCCGCAGGTTCACCTACGGAAACCTTGTTACGACTTTTACTTCCTCTAAATCATCAAGTTCGGTCAACTTCGATAAAGCAGACGCGGTTCACGAGGATCCAGCGAACGATCATCTCCAAAGACCTCACTAAATAATCCATCGGTAGTAGCGACGGGCGGTGTGTACAAAGGGCAGGGACGTATTCAACGCTGGCTGATGACCAGCACTTACTAGAAGTTCCGAGTTCATATGGACCATTGCAATCCATAATCCCTACTAAGTGAGTATTTGAGTGATTTCCCGTTCCTCTCGGAATAGGAGACACGCTGCTACCCACATTGTAGCACGCGTGTAGCCCAGAACATCTAAGGGCATCACGGACCTGTTATCGCTCGATCTCATTTTGCTAAACACAAATTGTCCTGCTAAGCAGCGTACCGTAAGTGCACTTGCGCACACGAACAGCGAAGGTGTCAGGTCATACTCCACCGAAAGGTCCTAACCCGTTCCAATCGGCATCGACGCATTAACGCTGACTGCGTTCTAGTTAGCATATGTGAGTCACGTTCGTTATCGGAATTAACCAGACAAATCAATCCACGAACTAAGAACGGCCATGCACCACTACCCTTAAATTTGAGAAAGAGCTATTAATCTGTCTCACCTCCATAAGTTCGGACCTGGTAAGTTTTCCCGTGTTGAGTCAAATTGAACCGCAAGCTCCATTTCATTGTGGTGCCCTTCCGTCAATTCCTTTAAGTTTCAACTTTGCAACCATACTTCCCCCGGAACCTGACTTTGGTTTCCCGGAAGCTACTGAGAGCACCTGGTTGTAGCGTCTCCCAATTGCTAGTTGGCATCGTTTACGGTTAGAACTAGGGCGGTATCTAATCGCCTTCGATCCTCTAACTTTCGTTCTTGATTAAAGAAAGCATCCTTGACAAATGCCTTCGCTTTAGTTAGTCTTACGACGGTCTACGAATTTCACCTCTCGCGCCGTAATACTAGTGTCCCCAACTACTTCTGTTAATCATTACCTCCGGTCTGAGTACAAACCAATGAAAGATTAGACCAAGGTCGTATTCCATTATTCCATGCAAGATTATTCTAGGGCGTTTGGGCACCCTGCTTTAAGCACTCTAATTTGTTCAAGGTAAACGTGAGCGGTCGAGCTCTATGTTACACTTGCACCCGTTGAAGGGCACACCATGACACAGACTTGGTGCCCTACCACACCATTGAGTCGCAACCAGATTCCGACTTGGCCCACCGACCACGGGTTGACCGGGTCGGCGGAGCCGGACTGTGTTGGACAAGTATCAACTTCGAACGTTTTAACCGCAACAATTTTAATATACGCTAGTGGAGCTGGAATTACCGCGGCTGCTGGCACCAGACTTGCCCTCCACTTGATCCTCGTAGAAGGATTTATGCTCTACTCATTCCAATTATGAAACATCATTAAAGAGTTTCATATTGTTATTTCTCGTCACTACCTCCCCGTCCCGGGATTGGGTAATTTACGCGCCTGCTGCCTTCCTTGGATGTGGTAGCCATTTCTCAGGCTCCCTCTCCGGAATCGAACCCTGATTCCCCGTTACCCGTTGCAACCATGGTAGTCCTCTATACTACCATCCATAGTTGATAGGGCAGATATTTGCGAGATCTGTCGTCGGTGCGAGACCATACGATCAGCATCATTATCCAGACTTCAACTCAATGACACGGAGAACCCGCGATTGGTTTGACTAATAAGTGCACCAGTTCCCGCGAGGGTCCTGGCATGTTGCATGTATTAGCTCTAGATTTTCCACAGTTATCCAAGTAACTAGGTTGATGATCTCGTAAATTATAGCTGTTATACTGAGCCTTATGCGGTTTCACATTAAATCTGTTTGTACTTAGACATGCATGGCTTAACCTTTGAGACGAGCGTATATTACTGGTAGGATCAACCAGAATTCCGACTTTGCGTTCGAATGTTCATTGTCCCATTGCACCCGGAGGAGCAAACACCACGTTCTATATGTTGTCAAGTCCGGTAGCACACGGGAGGCGAGCCCCCGTGCGAACCTCATTGCCCTCGTATCACACACACCCGATGCACCGGACAGGCACTTGAGCGGCATTCGACTCCGCTAAGCGCACGTGCGCCCGATTGTGCATGCGCTGACGGGGCCTTCATACCCCTACCACAGCGACCTTATGCCAAACTTCCATGAATACTTAGGTGAGCTGACAAGGGCCTTCATTTCCCTACCATCAACTAAAGGACACGCTAGGCGCGTCCGATCATTGCAACTGCGGGGCTTTCATACCCCAATCACCACAGTACGCAATTCACCAGAGTTTAATCACAACCCCCCCGGACATGGCACACTATTAACTTGCAACAAAACTTAGTGTGTGCCGGGCACATCGGTTCCACAAAATCATTCCCGATGTACCCCAATTGGGGTTGCGAACGCATTCACGGTCCTCTGACACACCCAACCAAGCGTGGATACTACATACCTCAAACACCCAGTACACTAACAGACAAATCAACATATGGTTGCTTTCCCCCAGACATTTGCCAATCACTTGGCACCCGGACGGGAACTCGCTCCTGATTGCGCCAATGCCACCCATTTGCCAAGAGCGAGTTCTGTATGTAGATTTCATTTGGAAAGACAACCGTGTACTGGATATTCTATCCGACGATTACAGATGACGAGTACGAGACTCGACTACACTCACGGATAATACATTTTGGGTCGAGATTGCTTTCGGGGTTTTCGATTGGTCTTGCGCTTGTAAACGTATAACTTTGACTTGTGGTAACCTCGGTATGTTAGTCGATCACGTGGTTGTGAACTGGGTAGGGGTGAGCAATCTGTTCACTTGCACTCTGGGTAGGAATATGGTGAGCGCTATAGGTTAAAGATCATGGTATGGTTCCATCGTGATGACTTTCGCTAGATAGTAGTATGTTTGGATAGTTATAACGTTTTTGGCCATTTGTTCATAGTGTTCGGTTCATTCAGGAATTCGATTGGTCTTTGCTTCACACACGTGGTCGATCACTTGGATGTGAACTAGGGTGAGATTAAGGTGTTCACTAGTGCTCTTCGGTTTTGGATCAGTAATGAGCACTTGATTGGTTTCGCATAATATGTATCCATAGTGATGACTCTTTCCAGCTTAAGATATCGTTACCGGTTTCGAATCCTCCCCACGTTCGCTTTTACTTGGTTAGGTTTTCGAGTGTAGATTTGAAAGCAATCTCATGTATGTATCCCATCTGATATAAGCCACTGACAGTTCATGTCACCTCGTTCAACTCTCGCTGGGTCACAGAAGTATGTTACTGCGCCCATTATCCCTACTCGGATAGGTTCGGTTCGTTCGTTTTATACTACGGTGAGTAAACTCAATTTGTGCATCGCATAGCCATGGAAAGCAAGCTTTCGCGGGCCTCTTCGACTGTTTTGATACGAGCTGTGCCCGTGATGCTTGTCATCCCAGGATACTAGACCCCTTTGGACGACCGCATGACCATCAGAAAGTAAATTCCACGTTCGATTTGGGGTGTGAACCCCGAACATAAAGTCTTTGTGTAGAACCACGAGGGCTCTATAGTACCGATTCTCTCGGTACGCTTGGTCCGTGTTCCTTTATGTTCGTACTCTTGTGAATAAGATTCACGTTCGTTTTGGGATATTTGCTACTGTCACCGTTTGAGTACTATGGGGCTTGAACCCCTAACATAAAGTCTTTGTGTAGAACCACGAGGGTTCTATAGTACCGATTCTCTCGGTACGCTTGGTCCGTGTTCCTTTATGTTCGTACTCTTGTGTGTATAATATTCATGTTCGGTTTGGGATATTTGCTACTTTCACCAGGGTCCCGTTCTTCATACAAGTCTGCCTTGCTAATGTGGTAACTTTATAGTGTAGTTCTGACATCCCAATTTTGGGACTTAGCCGATTTTTCGTATATTTCCATATGACCCATAGGGTCCCTTTCTTCATACAAGCTTGCCTATTGCGATCGGTCAAAACTTGTCTTACTATTCGATTGGTCTTCGCACTTTCACCCTAGGCAGTTCGCCTAGGTCTGTCTTCTTGAGGAGGCCAAAACCCGAAATAAGGAGGTTCGGCCGACCCTGAAACCTCCCCTGTCTGAACTACACTAACCCGATTTTTCAGGGTCCTCAGCGCCATACAACTTTGCCTAGGTCACTTGTACTCTTGACTTAGGCCATCCGACTTGGTCCGTGTTTCTTCCTAGGGTTCACCTAGGTACTTTGCCTTGCTTGATGTGGTAACTTTTTAGTGTAGTTCAGACATCCTAATTTTGGGACTTAGCCGATTTTTCATGTATTTCCATATGACCCATAGGGTCCCTTTCTTCATACAAGCTTGCCTAGGGCGATCGGTCAAAACTTGTCTTACTATTCGATTGGTCTTCGCACTTTCACCCTAGGCAGTTCGCCTAGGTCTGTCTTCTTGAGGAGGCCAAAACCCGAAATAAGGAGGTCCAGCCGACCCTGAAACCTCCCCTGTCTTAACTACACTAACCCGATTTTTCATGGTCCTTAGCGCCATACAACTTTGCCTAGGTCACTTGTACTCTTGACTTAGGCCATCTGACTTGGTCCGTGTTTCTTCCTAGGGTTCACCTAGGTACTTTGCCTTGCTTGATGTGGTAACTTTTTAGTGTAGTTCAGACATCCCAATTTCGGGACTTAGCCGATTTTTCGTATATTTCCATATGACCCATAGGGTCCCTTTCTTCATACAAGCTTGCCTAGGGCGATCGGTCAAAACTTGTCTTACTATTCGATTGGTCTTCGCACTTTCACCCTAGGCAGTTCGCCTAGGTCTGTCTTCTTGAGGAGGCCAAAACCCGAAATAAGGAGGTCCAGCCGACCCTGAAACCTCCCCTGTCTTAACTACACTAACCCGATTTTTCATGGTCCTTAGCGCCATACAACTTTGCCTAGGTCACTTGTACTCTTGACTTAGGCCATCTGACTTGGTCCGTGTTTCTTCCTAGGGTTCACCTAGGTACTTTGCCTTGCTTGATGTGGTAACTTTTTAGTGTAGTTCAGACATTCCAATTTCGGGACTTAGCCGATTTTTCGTATATTTCCATATGACCCATAGGGTCCCTTTCTTCATACAAGCTTGCCTAGGGCGATCGGTCAAAACTTGTCTTACTATTCGATTGGTCTTCGCACTTTCACCCTAGGCACTTTGCCTAGGTCTGTCTTCTTGAGGAGGCCAAAACCCGAAATAAGGAGGTTCAGCCGACCCAGAAACCTCCCCTGTCTGAACTACACTAACCCGATTTTTCAGGGTCCTCAGCGCCATACAACTTTGCCTAGGTCACTTGTACTCTTGACTTAGGCCATCTGACTTGGTCCGTGTTTCTTCCTAGGGTTCACCTAGGTACTTTGCCTTGCTTGCTGTGGTAACTTTTTAGTGTAGTTCAGACATCCCAATTTTGGGACTTAGCCGATTTTTCATGTATTTCCATATGACCCATAGGGTCCCTTTCTTCATACAAGCTTGCCTAGGGCGATCGGTCAAAACTTGTCTTACTATTCGATTGGTCTTCGCACTTTCACTCTAGGCAGTTTGCCTAGGTGTAGCTTCTTGAGGAGGTCAAAACCCAAAATAAGGAGGTTCAGCCGACCCAAAAACCTCCCCTGTCTAAACTACACTAACCAGATTTTTCAGGGTCCTCACCGTCATACAACTTTGCCTAGGTCACTTGTTCTCT
>NW_026689861.1:237500-262500 GCF_943734765.1 Anopheles ziemanni | reverse complement strand
CTGTCACCTTGTTCGAGGCCACTTGCATGGTCGCAAGCGTTGTGATACAATGGTCCTACCGGGCAAACACTTTGGGTTCGCGAGGACTTGTAGTGCTGGTAGTGGTTGGCGGATCCAACACTCTGGGTACCTCCGGGTACTTGGGGTTGGTTGAGGACTTGGTGAGCAAACACTTGATATACGTTCTTCGGATGTACTTCGGGTGTCACCTGTTGTCCGAGGCCACTTGCATGGTCAACGGTTGAGGTGGTAATGGCGGGTCGGTGCTGTAGGGTGCCGGACTGTTGGCTGCCTTGGCCGGGTTGGTTGGTTAACACTTGATTGAGCTTGCACCCGAGGGTAATGGCACTTGAAGGTGGGTACCGGCCGGCTGACCTGGTGTGATGGTTGGTTGGTGAACACTTGGCGGTACTTGCACTTGGCTGTGCTTGGACTTGAAGGTGGGATCCGGCTGGCCTAGGCCATTGGTGGTTGGTTGGTGGGTTAGCCCTTAGTTGGGCTGGCTGGCTGGCTGGCCATCGGTGGTGTGGTGTGGTGTGGTGTGTGGAGTCGAGCATCGCGCGCCGTTGCCTTCTTCGGAGTGTTGTGGGTACGCAAGTGCTTGCAGTGCAAAGAGGTTGGTGATGGAGTGACATTGCCTTCACCATGGAGTTGCGGGTACTTAGGTACTTGCAAGGAGATGGTGGTATGGTGGTGTTGCGTGTGTGGTGTTCGATTAGAAAGATATAATTTCTAAGTCCGGATTAGTGCTGTCAGTGGGGCCGCCGCTAACAGGTCCTGCACGGCCACCGTGGGGCTTGACTTGGCGCTATTCCGGACTTGGGGCGATCACGATGTCCCCGTGCGGGACTTAGAAGATGGAAGAACACAAGTACCCTTATCCCATGACTTGTGAGCGATTGGCATACGTTACCACATGAAGAGAAAAATTGGCTAAGTCCCGGATCCATATTATTTGAAGAGAAAAATCGGCTAAGTCCCGGATCCATATTATATGAAGAGAAAAATCGGCTATGTCCAGGATCCATATCATATGAAGAGAAATATCGGCTAAGTCCAGGATCCATATATAATAACCTAATAATCGGCTAAGTCCAGGATCCGTATTATATGAAGAGAAAAATCGGCTAAGTCCAGGATCCATATATAATAACCTAATAATCGGCTAAGTCCAGGATCCATATTATATGAAGAGAAAAATCGGCTAAGTCCAGGATCCATATATAATAACCTAAAAATCGGCTAAGTCCAGGATCCATATAATATGATGAGAAAAATCGGCTAAGTCCCAGATTGGGTCTGTCAGACATACACTTTCAAGTTACCACACAAGCAAGCAAGAAGGCCGTGTGAAGGATCCATATGACATGAAGAGAAAAATTGGCTAAGTCCCAGATTGGGTCTGTCAGAAATACACTTCCAAGTTACCACACAAGCAAGCAAGATGGTCTAGTGATGGATCCATATGATATGAAGAGAAAAATCGGCTAAGTCCAGGATCCATATAATATGAAGAGAAAAATCGGCTAAGTCCCAGATTGGGTCTGTCAGACATACACTTTCAAGTTACCACACAAGCAAGCAAGATGGCCTAGTGATTGATCCATATGATATGAAGAGAAAAATCGGCTAAGTCCGAGATTGGGTCTGTCAGACATACACTTCCAAGTTACCACACAAGCAAGCAAGATGGCCTAGTGATTGATCCATATGATATGAAGAGAAAAATCGGCTAAGTCCGAGATTGCGTCTGTCAGAAATACACTTCCAAGTTACCACACAAGCAAGCAAGATGGCCTAGTGATGGATCCATATGATATGAAGAGAAAAATCGGCTAAGTCCCAGATTGGGTCTGTCGGAAATACACTTCCAAGTTACCACACAAGCAAGCAAGATGGCCTAGTGATGGATCCATATGATATGAAGAGAAAAATCGGCTAAGTCCCAGATTGGGTCTGTCAGAAATACACTATCAAGTTACCACACAAGCAAGCAAGATGGCCTAGTGATGGATCCATATAATATGAAGAGAAAAATCGGCTAAGTCCCAGATTGGGTCTGTCAGAAATACACTTCCAAGTTACCACACAAGCAAGCAAGATGGCCTAGTGATGGATCCATATGATATGAAGAGAAAAATCGGCTAAGTCCGAGATTGGGTCTGTCAGAAATACACTTTCAAGTTACCACACAAGCAAGCAAGATGGCCTAGTGATGGATCCATATAATATGCAGAGAAAAATCGGCTAAGTCCCAGATTGGGTCTGTCAGAAATACACTTCCAAGTTACCACATGAGCAAGCAAGTTACCACATGAAGAGAAAGCCGGCAAAGTCTGGGAATGTTACCACATGAACTGGAAAATGGGCAAAAACCTACCTTCACAGGGAACGTGAATAAGTAAGGCTGTAGACATCGGATCGACAAGCCAAAGACTGATATGGAAAGGAAATGAGTAGTACTAGCTTTCCTGAGAGTTGCAGAGCTTAGACTGCATATGAACGGAAGATATTAAGCGTCAAAGTCAGAAAAGTTGCCCGAAGGAACACAAGTTCCAACTTAGAGCATGAATACCGCCTAGACGGTAGGAGGTACGGCCAGGCTGAGGAATAAGAAAATGTTGGCCAACATGTTCCCTAACTATCCCCCGAAGACCGCAAAGCAATCCAACATCAACCAAGAAAGTTATAGCCCGATCAAGGAAACACCTACTTTGCACCGATTTTGCACCAAATACATGTACCAAGCACCTTCGGTTGCATACCTGCAGGGGCTTACCATAGTAGGCCATGGAAGACCGATATACCGAACATAATCACTTTCTATCTCCTCGGGTGTTGGAGGTAGCGCTTTGCGGTACAAGAACGAAAGTTAGACCATATCTTGGTGCATCTTTTTGCCCAAAAACACAAGACCCTATCTACCAAGGCAAGAAAGTTGTGTGGGGACAAAATGTCCAAAAGTGCCCAAAGTGGCACACTTGAACCATATATTCGAGAAAAACACAAGTGTGGGCCCGAGCTAGCAAGTTGAAATGTTCTGACCGTCAGTAGCCCAAGTTGAGGTGCACTTATCATTATATGAGGCCAACGTGCCAGCTAGTCTCTAAAGGGGCGATATGGGTGTTCCAAGGTTTGTACCCAATTGAGGAAAAAACAGGGTAAGGTACGGTGTACCGCGAATAACTCGGGCTATAGATGTCCGATCGATGAGTTTGGCATATGTATGGAAAGGTCTCGACGAGACCTAACTACCCTGAAAGTATGAAGGCAAAGACTTGAATGACCGGGAAGTAATTAAGTGCACAAGTGGTAAAGTTGCACCAAAGTCCATGTTACCCGAAGTGGTACATGAACACCCAATATTCGACCAAAACACAAGTTTAGAGACGAGCTAGCGAGCTACATTGTTCAGACCGTCAGTAGCCCGCGTCAAGACACGCATTTCATTATATTGAGCCTAGCCGCTAGCTCGACTCGAAGTCGGTCATATGGTTGGTTGATGGTTTGGACCGACCACGTGGTGTACCAAGGTGATGTACCTTTCATGAATTAAAACTCTGGCTGTATGGCACTGAGCGACAAGCTAAGGTGTGATTTGGAATAGTCTTGAGTGGGACTATTTAGGAAAAATGCGAACAAAAAATCACAAAGTCCTTGGGCGAAGCTATTAGCGAAACATAGAGCAAATTGGTACCAAAAACTATGGAAATGGGACTTGAGTCAAAAATAACCGCAAGTTGGAGAAGAGATAGCAAGCTTGCGTAGAACAATTATATTTGGTGCATGGTATCACCAACAAAAAAGTATATGGGGCCAAGGTGCTGGCTGGCCTCCAAAGTGGAGATATGGGCGATCCAAAGTTTGTACCCAAGTACGAACAAGTATGGAAAAAACAGGGTAAGGTACCAAGTACCATTAATAACTTCGGCTGTAGATGGCCGAGCGAGGCAAACGGCTCACCGTTGGAAAGGTCTTGGGGAGACCTATCTACCCTGAAAGTTTCATGAGGCTGAGTTGAAAGACCACGGAGATATTAGGTGATGATGGTCCAATTCGGGGACCAAGTCGCAGGAAATGGCACTTGACCAAAATCACCCTTGGAAGGTGAATACCGGCTTACCGGTAAGAGATAGCGACTTGGCGTAGAATATTCATAAGTTGGGCGTGTAGAGACGCAACTTTCATTATATGGGGGCAACCCGGTCAGGGTGCTCCAAGTCGCTCGTTTGGTCGGTTTATGGTTTGGGCCGACCACGTGGTGTACCAAGGTGAGGTACCTTTCATGAATTATAACTCGGTCAGTTTGCCACCGAGCAACAAGTTGCGGTGTGTTTTGGAATGGTCTTGAGTGGGACTATCAAGGAAAAATACAAGTAGAAAATCAGCTTGTCCATGGCCGAAACTATTAGTGAAACATATAGCAAAATGGGTCCAAAAACGAATGAAATGGGTCTTGGACCAAGAATAACGGCAAGTTGGAGAAGAGATAGCAAGTTGACGTAGAACAATTATGTTTGGTGCATGGTATGACCAACAAAAAAGTATATGGGGCCAAGGTGCTGGCTGGCCTCCAAAGTGGAGATATGGGCGATCCAAAGTTTGTACCCAAGTACGAACAAGTATGGAAAAAACAGGGTAAGGTACCAAGTACCATTAATAACTTCGGCTGTAGATGGCCGAGCAAGACAAACGGCATACCGTTGGAAAGGTCTTGGGGAGACCTATCTACCCTGAAAGTTTCATGAGGCTGAGTTGAAAGACCACGGAGATATTAGGTGATGATGGTCCAATTCGGGGACCAAGTCGCAGGAAATGGCACTTGACCAAAATCACCCTTGGAAGGTGAATACCGGCTTACCGGTAAGAGATAGCGACTTGGCGTAGAATATTCATAAGTTGGGCGTGTAGAGACGCAACTTTCATTATATGGGGCAACCCGGTCAGGGTGCTCCAAGTCGGTCGTTTGGTCGGTTTATGGTTTGGGCCGACCACGTGGTGTACCAAGGTGAGGTACCTTTCATGAATTATAACTCGGTCAGTTTGCCACCGAGCAACAAGTTGCGGTGTGTTTTGGAATGGTCTTGAGTGGGACTATCAAGGAAAAATACAAGTAGAAAATCAGCTTGTCCATGGCCGAAACTATTAGTGAAACATATAGCAAAATGGGTCCAAAAACGAATGAAATGGGTCTTGGACCAAGAATAACGGCAAGTTGGAGAAGAGATAGCAAGTTGGCGTAGAACAATTATATTTGGTGCATGGTATGACCAACAAAAAAGTATATGGGGCCAAGGTGCTGGCTGGCCTCCAAAGTGGAGATATGGGCGATCCAAAGTTTGTACCCAAGTATGGCAAAAACTGGTAGAGGTACCTTTCATGAATTACTGCTCAGGCTGTATGGCACTTAGCGGGACGCTTGGCTCTGGTATGGAATAGTCTTGAGTGGGACTATCAAGGAAAAATACGAACAAAAAATCACCATGTCCACGGACGAAGGTATTAGCGAAACTTAGTGCGAAATAGCGACCAAGTCGCTGGAAATGGCCCTTGGACCAAGTATACCGTCAAGGCGGTACGAGATAGCGAGTTGACGTGGAACATTTATAAGTTTGCCTACACGAGACGAAAGTTTAGTTATATGGGGCCAACCCGCTCAGGGTTGTCCAAGTCGGTCATATGGCTGATCGAAATTTTCGACCAAGTACTGAGAAAACAGGGTAAGGTACCGTGTACCTCGAATAACTTCGGCTGTAGATGTCCGAGCGAGGCAAACGGCATAGCGTTGGAAAGGTCTTGAGGTGTTCTAGGCACCCTGAAAGTTTGAAAAGGCTACCTGGAAAACTCGTGGAGATATTAGAGAAACATAGGGCCCAAAAGATACCAAGTCGCAGGAAATGGGCCCTCCATGAACACCCTAAAATCCCAATTACGGCTAAGTTGCAGGCCAGCTAGCGAAGTTAAATGTTCTAGGCATAACTAGAACACGTTAATGCGCAACTTTTTGAATCAGAACTTTTTTCGATATCTGGCCTCCAAAGGGGGGATATGGGCGATCAAAGGATTTTTCCAAGTTTCGGTACTTTTTACGGTATCGCTCATAGCTCCGGCTGTATGCAAGCAAATGACTACCTAAGATATGATTTGGAAAGGTATTGAGCAGTACTAACTTACGTTAGAACACAGCGAAGCGCTATCGGTTCATGGCAAGGCCGATATAAGCAGTCAAAGATGAAAAATGTTGACAAAATGAACAAAAATTACCTTGGTACGCGAATAGCGGCCAGGGATGAAGAGGTACGAAGGTGGTGTAGAAGAATTATAATTAGGGCTTGGTACGCTCTAAAAGTTTGCCGAAGACCGCAAAGCGCTCACACCCATAGAAAGTGGCCATTTGGGCCGAACAGTGCGTGCAAAGAGGTGAAAATGCAAAAATTGCACTTTGTGGGGCGATTTGCGGGGGGAAGGAGGGGTCGGAGGGCAAAATGTCCCTTGACCAAAAAGTCTTATCTCGTCGAGATCTACAACATTGCCGAAGACCGCAAAGCGCTAGCTCGCAATCGAAAAATCGAGAATTTGAAAATTTTCTAAGTCTTGGGCTCCCTAAGGAAAAGTTTCAAAAATCACGTTTGTCCCCAATTTTGAAGGGGAAGGAGTCGGTTCCGGGGCATGGTGTCTTCGGCAAAAAGTCTTATCTTTTTGCGTACTTTCGACTAGTTCAATAAAAATTTTTGACCCAAAATTTGTTCGGCGGACCCCTAGGTCGAAAAACCCGAAAAAAGTCGAAAAAAGTCGAAAATGTCGAAAAATGAGAAAACCTCATATTCGGTCTCTACACGAGCCCCAGATATTGAAAAGTGAAATCCGCGGTCGATTTGGAACAAAAAATTGACCTAGGCAAAGTTGTATGGAGGTAGGGACCCCTGAGAAAAAAGTTTGGTCCCGAGGCTCCTTGGACCACCAAGTCCCTAGGTCGGACCAAAATCGGAAAAAATCCGACCAAAGTCGAAAGTGTCGAAAATTTTAAAAAACCCCTTTTGGGGCCCTATGGCCTCCCTAGATAATGAAAAGTGAGGTCCGCGGCCGATCCGGAAGAAAAACTTGACCTAGGCAAACTTGTATGACGGTGGGGACCCAAAAAAATTTCGATGAGTGTAGTTTAGACAGGCCGGAAAATGTATCGGTGGTGCGTATCAAGGGACGTCTTTTAGTTCTATGGGGTGGTGGTCGTCGAACAAAGTCGCCTAGGTCGACCACCAGAAAGACCAGTCGTGTTGTAATGGATGTTTTGGCCACTTTACTAGGGAAACCTAGTAGGTCGAAGCAAATTTGGGGTTCGAGATGAGTTGGTGAAAGTTGGTCCAACCTAGGTGTGCTTGGTGGAGGTTGACCATGAAAGTAGAGCATGATGGGAATGACCATAACTTTGGTTCTAGATGTCGGATCGGTACACTTTCGGCAGTTTTGGAAAGGTGAAGGCCTGCTCTAGCTATGTTTCCTACCAAGCTAAGCGCCTACTAGTGACCCGGAGGAGGTATTAAGGGTCAAAGGCAAAAAGGGGTACCCTAAAGTGCATGTGACCAAGAAAATGGGAAAAACGGTATCGCCTATAGCTCAGGCTGTATGGCTCGGATCGGAAAGCTTGGATATGCGTTGGAAAGGTCTTGACGAGCGCTAGCTATGTGTCCTACCAAGCGAAGCGCTAGGTGTTGAGCAAGTCGGTCATATTAGTGGGCAAAGGTGAAAAATGGTGGTTTAGAGGCGAAAATTCACCTTATGATCGAAAATAGCGGGCGAACGATAAGAGCTACGAACACGGCGTAGAACAATCATAAGTACGTTACCACAAGACCTAACTTTGGCCAATATAGAGCGAGAAGATCGGAGGTACCCATCAGGGTGATATGGCTGGTTCAAAGTTGGACCAAAACGAGACTTGAGAAATGGATTGAAACACGGTATCGCGAATAACTCAGGCTGTATGGAACGGATCGACAAGCTTAGATCAGTGTTGGAAAGGTCGAACCGAGCGCTAACTATAATTCCAAACAACCGAAGCGCTAAGTGTTGAGCAAAACTGAGTTATTAAGCGACAAAGTGGAAAAATAATACCAAAATGGCCAAAAATCACACAAGACCAAGAATACCGAGCAGGCGGTAAGAGATAGCGGGTTGACGTAGAATACTTATAAGTTTGCCTCTACGAGACCTAAAAGTCGGCCATAGAAAGCGAGAAGATCGGACCACTCTGGAAGGGTGATACGAGTGGTCAAAAATTGGCAAAAATGAAACATGGCTAAAATGGATTTGACTTGTGCACCATATAGCTCCGGCTGTATGGCATGGATTGTTAAGCTAGGATATGTTTTGGAAAGGTAACACCCAGCGCTAGATACGACTAGAAGAAAGCAAAGCGCTAACTAGCATGATTTGGAAGTTATTAAGCGTCAAAGTCGAAAAATGTTACCAAAATTGAAACTCGAGTACATTGGGCCAAAAAGTACAAGTTGTGAAATTTGGACTTACGAGTAAAATACCGAGCAGGCGGTAAGAGATAGAGACTTGGTGTAGAACAATTATAAGTTGGGCATGTTATAACCTATATTTGGCCCGAACATAGTGTCGAGATCGGTGGTACCCAAAAGGGTGGTACAGGTGTTAGATGGTTTTCCCAGAGCATAAGCTCCACATGATATGGAAAACGGGAAACATCATAACTTCGGCTGTATGGCATGGAATGGGACGAACAAGGTATCGATGGAAAGAGAAAAGGTAGCGCTAACTATAATTCCTACCAAGCAAAGCGCTAGCATGTGACCGTTTGGGTGTTATTGTGAGTCAAAGTCTGAAATTGTTACCACGAGAGGCGAAAATCCGACTAAGTCCATGAATACCGGGCTGGCGGTAAGAGATACGGCTTGGCCGTAGAACATTTATAAGTTGGCCGAGACAAGACCTAAGTTTCGTCCATAGACGACAAGAAGATCGAAGATACCTGAAGGTGAGATATGGGCGTCCCAAAGTGGGCCTTTGAAAAAGTGACAAACTTCCCTTATAACAGCATACACCAAATATCTCTGGCTCTATGGCACCGAATAAGAAGTTGAGGTCAGCGATAGAAAGGTGATAGTCAGCGCTAAATATCATACGAACAGAGTGAAGCGCTAAAGGGAAAGGATCTTGGTGATATAAGGTGACAAAGTCGAGAAAAGTTGCCTCAAAATCATGAAAAATGTGAAAAAATGGCTAAGTCCCGGGTGCCTTAAGGGCAGGTTGATCGAATGTACCGAGCTGGCGGTACGAGATAGAGACTTGGTGTAGAACAATTATATGTTTGGCATGGCAAGACCTACATTTGATCAATACAAAGTGAGAAGATCAAAGAAACCCGTAAGGGTGATATTGGTGTCCAAAGGTAAAAAGCACTAAGTCTTGGGAAACTTATATGAAGAAAAAGGACCCTGATGGGTCATATAGGATGGATCGAAAAATCGGCTAAGTCCCAAAATGGGGATGTCAGAACTACACTCAAATGTTACCACACCAAGCAAGGCAAACTTATATGAAGCAAAGGACCCTGATGGGTCATATGGTATTGGTCGAAAAATCGGCTAAGTCCCAAAATGGGGATGTCAGAACTACACTCATGTGTTACCACACCAAGCAAGGCAAACTTATATGAAGCAAAGGACCCTGATGGGTCATATGGTATTTTACGAAAAATCGGCTAAGTCCCAAAATGGTGATGTCAGAACTACACTAAAATGTTACCACACCAAGCAAGGCAAACTTATATGAAGGCAAGGACCCTGATGGGTCATATGGTATTTTACGAAAAATCGGCTAAGTCCCAAAATGGTGATGTCAGAACTACACTAAAATGTTACCACACCAAGCAAGGCAAACTTATATGAAGGCAAGGACCCTGATGGGTCATATGGTATGGATCGAAAAATCGGCTAAGTCCCAAAATGGGGATGTCTGAACTACACTCAAATGTTACCACATCAAGCAAGGCAAACTTATATGAAGGAAAGGACCCTGATGGGTCATATGGTATTTTACGAAAAATCGGCTAAGTCCCAAAATGGGGATGTCAGAACTACACTCATGTGTTACCACACCAAGCAAGGCAAACTTATATGAAGCAAAGGACCCTGATGGGTCATATGGTATTTTACGAAAAATCGGCTAAGTCCCAAAATGGTGATGTCAGAACTACACTAAAATGTTACCACACCAAGCAAGGCAAACTTATATGAAGGCAAGGACCCTGATGGGTCATATGGTATTTTACGAAAAATCGGCTAAGTCCCAAAATGGTGATGTCAGAACTACACTAAAATGTTACCACACCAAGCAAGGCAAACTTATATGAAGGCAAGGACCCTGATGGGTCATATGGTATGGATCGAAAAATCGGCTAAGTCCCAAAATGGGGATGTCTGAACTACACTCAAATGTTACCACATCAAGCAAGGCAAACTTATATGAAGGAAAGGACCCTGATGGGTCATATGGTATTTTACGAAAAATCGGCTAAGTCCCAAAATGGGGATGTCAGAACTACACTCATGTGTTACCACACCAAGCAAGGCAAACTTATATGAAGGCAAGGACCCTGATGGGTCATATGGTATTTTACGAAAAATCGGCTAAGTCCCAAAATGGGGATGTCAGAACTACACTCAAATGTTACCACACCAAGCAAGGCAAACTTATATGAAGCAAAGGACCCTGATGGGTCATATGGTATTTTACGAAAAATCGGCTAAGTCCCAAAATGGGGATGTCAGAACTACACTCAAATGTTACCACACCAAGCAAGGCAAACTTATATGAAGCAAAGGACCCATATGGGTCATATGGTATTTTACGAAAAATCGGCTAAGTCCCAAAATGATGATGTCAGAACTACACTCAAATGTTACCATACCAAGCAAGGCAAACTTATATGAAGGAAAGGACCCATATGGGTCATATGGTATTTTACGAAAAATCGGCTAAGTCCCAAAATGAGGATGTCAGAACTACACTAAAAAGTTACCACACCAAGCAAGGCAAACTTATATGAAGCAAAGGACCCTGATGGGTCATATGGTATTTTACGAAAAATCGGCTAAGTCCCAAAATGGGGATGTCAGAACTACACTCAAATGTTACCACACCAAGCAAGGCAAACTTATATGAAGCAAAGGACCCTGATGGGTCATATGGTATTTTACGAAAAATCGGCTAAGTCCCAAAATGGGGATGTCAGAACTACACTCAAATGTTACCACACCAAGCAAGGCAAACTTATATGAAGGCAAGGACCCTGATGGGTCATATGGTATTTTACGAAAAATCGGCTAAGTCCCAAAATGGGGATGTCAGAACTACACTCAAATGTTACCACACCAAGCAAGGCAAACTTATATGAAGCAAAGGACCCTGATGGGTCATATGGTATTTTACGAAAAATCGGCTAAGTCCCAAAATGGGGATGTCAGAACTACACTCAAATGTTACCACACCAAGCAAGGCAAACTTATATGAAGCAAAGGACCCTGATGGGTCATATGGTATTTTACGAAAAATCGGCTAAGTCCCAAAATGGTGATGTCAGAACTACACTCAAATGTTACCACACCAAGCAAGGCAAACTTATATGAAGCAAAGGACCCTGATGGGTCATATGGTATTTTACGAAAAATCGGCTAAGTCTGAAAATGATGATGTCAGAACTACACTCAAATGTTACCACACCAAGCAAGGCAAACATATATGAAGCAAAGGACCCTGATGGGTCATATGGTATTGATCGAAAAATCGGCTAAGTCCCAAAATGGGGATGTCAGAACTACACTCAAATGTTACCACACCAAGCAAGGCAAACTTATATGAAGCCTAGGACCCTGATGGGTCATATGGTATTTTACGAAAAATCGGCTAAGTCCCAAAATGGGGATGTCAGAACTACACTCAAATGTTACCACACCAAGCAAGGCAAACTTATATGAAGCAAAGGACCCTGATGGGTCATATGGTATTGATTGAAAAATCGGCTAAGTCCCAAAATGGGGATGTCAGAACTACACTCAAATGTTACCACACCAAGCAAGGCAAACTTATATGAAGGCAAGGACCCTGATGGGTCATATGGTATTTTACGAAAAATCGGCTAAGTCCCAAAATGGGGATGTCAGAACTACACTCAAATGTTACCACACCAAGCAAGGCAAACTTATATGAAGCAAAGGACCCTGATGGGTCATATGGTATTGATTGAAAAATCGGCTAAGTCCCAAAATGGGGATGTCAGAACTACACTCAAATGTTACCACACCAAGCAAGGCAAACTTATATGAAGCAAAGGACCCATATGGGTCATATGGTATTTTACGAAAAATCGGCTAAGTCCCAAAATGATGATGTCAGAACTACACTCAAATGTTACCATACCAAGCAAGGCAAACTTATATGAAGGAAAGGACCCATATGGGTCATATGGTATTTTACGAAAAATCGGCTAAGTCCCAAAATGAGGATGTCAGAACTACACTAAAAAGTTACCACACCAAGCAAGGCAAAGTACCTAGGTGAACCCTAGGAAGAAACACGGACCAAGTCAGATGGCCTAAGTCAATAGAACAAGTGACCTAGGCAAAGTTGTATGGCGCTGAGGACCCTGAAAAATCTGGTTAGTGTAGTTTAGACAGGGTAGGTTTTTGGGTCGGCCGAACCCCCTTATTTTGGGTTTTGGCCTCATCAAGAAGCTACACCTAGGCAAACTGCCTAGGGTGAAAGTGCGAAGACCAATCGAATAGTAAGACAAGTTTTGACCGATCGCCCTAGGCAAGCTTGTATGAAGAAAGGGACCCTAAGGGTCATATGGAAATACATGAAAAATCGGCTAAGTCCCAAAATTGGGATGTCAGAACTACACTAAAAAGTTACCACATCAAGCAAGGCAAACTTATATGAAGCAAAGGACCCATATGGGTCATATGGTATTTTACGAAAAATCGGCTAAGTCCCAAAATGATGATGTCAGAACTACACTCAAATGTTACCATACCAAGCAAGGCAAACTTATATGAAGGAAAGGACCCATATGGGTCATATGGTATTTTACGAAAAATCGGCTAAGTCCCAAAATGAGGATGTCAGAACTACAATAAAAAGTTACCACACCAAGCAAGGCAAAGTACCTAGGTGAACCCTAGGAAGAAACACGGACCAAGTCAGATGGCCTAAGTCAATAGAACAAGTGACCTAGGCAAAGTTGTATGGCGCTGAGGACCCTGAAAAATCTGGTTAGTGTAGTTTAGACAGGGTAGGTTTTTGGGTCGGCCGAACCCCCTTATTTTGGGTTTTGGCCTCATCAAGAAGCTACACCTAGGCAAACTGCCTAGGGTGAAAGTGCGAAGACCAATCGAATAGTAAGACAAGTTTTGACCGATCGCCCTAGGCAAGCTTGTATGAAGAAAGGGACCCTAAGGGTCATATGGAAATACATGAAAAATCGGCTAAGTCCCAAAATTGGGATGTCAGAACTACACTAAAAAGTTACCACATCAAGCAAGGCAAACTACCTAGGTGAACCCTAGCAAGAAACACGGACCATGTCAGATGGCCTAAGTCAAGAGTGCAAGTGACCTAGGCAAAGTTGTATGACGGTGAGGACCCTGAAAAATCTGGTTAGTGTAGTTTAGACAGGGGAGGTTTTTGGGTCGGCTGAACCTCCTTATTTTGGGTTTTGACCTCCTCAAGAAGCTACACCTAGGCTAACTGCCTAGGGTGAAAGTGCGAAGACCAATCGAATAGTAAGACAAGTTTTGACCGATCGCCCTAGGCAAGCTTGTATGAAGAAAGGGACCCTATGGGTCATATGGAAATACATGAAAAATCGGCTAAGTCCCGAAATTGGGATGTCTGAACTACACTAAAAAGTTACCACATCAAGCAAGGCAAAGTACCTAGGTGAACCCTAAGAAGAAACACGGACCAAGTCAGATGGCCTAAGTCAAGAGTACAAGTGACCTAGGCAAAGTTGTATGGCGCTGAGGACCCTGAAAAATCGGGTTAGTGTAGTTCAGACAGGGGAGGTTTTTGGGTCGGCTGAACCTCCTTATTTTGGGTTTTGACCTCCTCAAGAAGCTACACCTAGGCTAACTGCCTAGGGTGAAAGTGCGAAGACCAATCGAATAGTAAGACAAGTTTTGACCGATCGCCCTAGGCAAGCTTGTATGAAGAAAGGGACCCTATGGGTCATATGGAAATACATGAAAAATCGGCTAAGTCCCGAAATTGGGATGTCTGAACTACACTAAAAAGTTACCACATCAAGCAAGGCAAAGTACCTAGGTGAACCCTAAGAAGAAACACGGACCAAGTCAGATGGCCTAAGTCAAGAGTACAAGTGACCTAGGCAAAGTTGTATGGCGCTGAGGACCCTGAAAAATCGGGTTAGTGTAGTTCAGACAGGGGAGGTTTCTGGGTCGGCTGAACCTCCTTATTTTGGGTTTTGACCTCCTCAAGAAGCTACACCTAGGCAAACTGCCTAGGGTGAAAGTGCGAAGACCAATCGAATAGTAAGACAAGTTTTGACCGATCGCCCTAGGCAAGCTTGTATGAAGAAAGGGACCCTATGGGTCATATGGAAATACATGAAAAATCGGCTAAGTCCCAAAATTGGGATGTCTGAACTACACTAAAAAGTTACCACATCAAGCAAGGCAAAGTACCTAGGTGAACCCTAAGAAGAAACACGGACCAAGTCAGATGGCCTAAGTCAAGAGTACAAGTGACCTAGGCAAAGTTGTATGGCGCTGAGGACCCTGAAAAATCGGGTTAGTGTAGTTCAGACAGGGGAGGTTTTTGGGTCGGCTGAACCTCCTTATTTTGGGTTTTGACCTCCTCAAGAAGCTACACCTAGGCAAACTGCCTAGGGTGAAAGTGCGAAGACCAATCGAATAGTAAGACAAGTTTTGACCGATCGCCCTAGGCAAGCTTGTATGAAGAAAGGGACCCTATGGGTCATATGGAAATACATGAAAAATCGGCTAAGTCCCAAAATTGGGATGTCTGAACTACACTAAAAAGTTACCACATCAAGCAAGGCAAAGTACCTAGGTGAACCCTAGGAAGAAACACGGACCAAGTCAGATGGCCTAAGTCAAGAGTACAAGTGACCTAGGCAAAGTTGTATGGCGCTGAGGACCCTGAAAAATCGGGTTAGTGTAGTTCAGACAGGGGAGGTTTCTGGGTCGGCTGAACCTCCTTATTTCGGGTTTTGGCCTCCTCAAGAAGACAGACCTAGGCAAACTGCCTAGGGTGAAAGTGCGAAGACCAATCGAATAGTAAGACAAGTTTTGACCGATCGCCCTAGGCAAGCTTGTATGAAGAAAGGGACCCTTAGGGTCATATGGAAATTCATGAAAAATCGGCTAAGTCCCAAAATTGGGATGTCAGAACTACACTATAAAGTTACCACATCAAGCAAGGCAAAGTACCTAGGTGAACCCTAGGAAGAAACACGGACCAAGTCAGATGGCCTAAGTCAAGAGTATAAGTGACCTAGGCAAAGTTGTATGGCGCTGAGGACCCTGAAAAATCGGGTTAGTGTAGTTAAGACAGGGGAGGTTTCAGGGTCGGCTGGACCTCCTTATTTCGGGTTTTGGCCTCCTCAAGAAGACAGACCTAGGCGAATTGCCTAGGGTGAAACTGCGAAGACCAATCGAATAGTAAGACAAGTTTTGACCGATCGCCCTAGGCAAGCTTGTATGAAGAAAGGGACCCTTAGGGTCATATGGAAATTCATGAAAAATCGGCTAAGTCCCAAAATTGGGATGTCAGAACTACACTAAAAAGTTACCACATCAAGCAAGGCAAAGTACCTAGGTGAACCCTAGGAAGAAACACGGACCAAGTCAGATGGCCTAAGTCAAGAGTATAAGTGACCTAGGCAAAGTTGTATGGCGCTGAGGACCCTGAAAATCGGGTTAGTGTAGTTAAGACAGGGGAGGTTTCAGGGTCGGCCAGACCTCCTTATTTCGGGTTTTGGCCTCCTCAAGAAGACAGACCTAGGCGAATTGCCTAGGGTGAAACTGCGAAGACCAATCGAATAGTAAGACAAGTTTTGACCGATCGCCCTAGGCAAGCTTGTATGAAGAAAGGGACCCTATGGGTCATATGGAAATATACGAAAAATCGGCTAAGTCCCAAAATTGGGATGTCAGAACTACACTATAAAGTTACCACATTAGCAAGGCAGACTTGTATGAAGCACGGGACCCTGGTGAAAGTAGCAAATATCCCAAACCGAACATGAATATTATACACACAAGAGTACGAACATAAAGGAACACGGACCAAGCGTGCCGAGAGAATCGGTACTATAGAGCCCTCGTGGTTCTACACAAAGACTTTATGTTAGGGGTTCAAGCCCCATAGTACTCAAACGGTGACAGTAGCAAATATCCAAAAACGAACTGGAATTTACATTCTGTTGGTCATGCGGTCGTCCAAAGGGGTCTAGTATCCTGGGATGACAAGCATCACGGGCACAGTCTCGTATCAAAACAGTCGAAGAGGCCCGCGAAAGCTTGCTTTCCATGGCTATGCGATGCACAAATTGAGTTTCTCCGTAGTTATACACAGCGCACAGGTGAAAGTAGCAAATATCCCAAATCGAACATGAATTTTATACACACAAGAGTACAAACATAAAGGAACACGGACCAAGCGTACCGAGAGAATCGGTACTAGAGCCCTTGTGGTTCTACATTGAGAGCCCTCGTGGTTCTACATAGATACTTTATGTTAGGGGTTCCAACCCCATAGTACTAGAACGGTGGAAGTAGCAAATAAACCGAACGTGGAATTTACTTTCTGATGGTCATGCGGTCGTCCAAAGGGGTCTAGTATCCTGGGATGACAAGCATCACGGGCACAGCTCGTATCAAAACAGTCGAAGAGGCCCGCGAAAGCTTGCTTTCCATGGCTATGCGATGCACAAATTGAGTTTACTCACCGTAGTATAAAACGAACGAACCGAACCTATCCGAGTAGGGATAATGGGCGCAGTAACATACTTCTGTGACCCAGCGAGAGTTGAACGAGGTGACATGAACTGTCAGTGGCTTATATCAGATGGGATACATACATGAGATTGCTTTCAAATCTACACTCGAAAACCTAACCAAGTAAAAGCGAACGTGGGGAGGATTCGAAACTGGTAACGAAATCTTAAGCTGGAAAGAGTCATCACTATGGATACATATTATGCGAAACCAATCAAGTGCTCATTACTGATCCAAAACCGAAGAGCACTAGTGAACACCTTAATCTCACCCTAGTTCACATCCAAGTGATCGACCACGTGTGTGAAGCAAAGACCAATCGAATTCCTCAATGGACCGAACACTATGAACAAATGGCCAAAAACGTTATAACTATCCAAACATACTACTATCTAGCGAAAGTCATCACGATGGAACCATACCATGATCTTTAACCTATAGCGCTCACCATATTCCTACCCAGAGTGCAAGTGAACAGATTGCCCACCCTTACCCAGTTCACAACCAGGTGATCGACTAACATACCGAGGTTACCACAAGTCAAAGTTATACGTTTACAAGCGCAAGACCAATCGAAAACCCCGAAAGCAATCTCGACCCAAAATGTATTATCCGTGAGTGTAGTCGAGTCTCGTACTCGTCATCTGTAATCGTCGGATAGAATATCCAGTACACGGTTGTCTTTCCAAATGAAACCTACATACAGAACTCGCTCTTGGCAAATGGGTGGCAATGGCGCAATCAGGAGCGAGTTCCCGTCCGGGTGCCAAGTGATTGGCAAATGTCTGGGGGAAAGCAACCATATATTGATTTGTCTGTTAGTGTACTGGGTGTTTGAGGTATGTAGTATCCACGCTTGGTTGGGTGTGTCAGAGGACCATGGATGCGTTCACAACCCCAATTGGGGTACATCGGGAATGATTTTGTGGAACCGATGTGCCCGGCACACACTAAGTTTTGTTGCAAGTTAATAGTGTGCCATGTCCGGGGGGGTTGTGATTAAACTCTGGTGAATTGCGTACTGTGGTGATTGGGGTATGAAAGCCCCGCAGTTGCAATGATCGGACGCGCCTAGCGTGTCCTTTAGTTGATGGTAGGGAAATGAAGGCCCTTGTCAGCTCACCTAAGTATTCATGGAAGTTTGGCATAAGGTCGCTGTGGTAGGGGTATGAAGGCCCCGTCAGCGCATGCACAATCGGGCGCACGAGCGCTTAGCGGAGTCGAATGCCGCTCAAGTGCCTGTCCGGTGCATCGGGTGTGTGTGATACGAGGGCAATGAGGTTCGCACGGGGGCTCGCCTCCCGTGTGCTACCGGACTTGACAACATATAGAACGTGGTGTTTGCTCCTCCGGGTGCAATGGGACAATGAACATTCGAACGCAAAGTCGGAATTCTGGTTGATCCTACCAGTAATATACGCTCGTCTCAAAGGTTAAGCCATGCATGTCTAAGTACAAACAGATTTAATGTGAAACCGCATAAGGCTCAGTATAACAGCTATAATTTACGAGATCATCAACCTAGTTACTTGGATAACTGTGGAAAATCTAGAGCTAATACATGCAACATGCCAGGACCCTCGCGGGAACTGGTGCACTTATTAGTCAAACCAATCGCGGGTTCTCCGTGTCATTGAGTTGAAGTCTGGATAATGATGCTGATCGTATGGTCTCGCACCGACGACAGATCTCGCAAATATCTGCCCTATCAACTATGGATGGTAGTATAGAGGACTACCATGGTTGCAACGGGTAACGGGGAATCAGGGTTCGATTCCGGAGAGGGAGCCTGAGAAATGGCTACCACATCCAAGGAAGGCAGCAGGCGCGTAAATTACCCAATCCCGGGACGGGGAGGTAGTGACGAGAAATAACAATATGAAACTCTTTAATGATGTTTCATAATTGGAATGAGTAGAGCATAAATCCTTCTACGAGGATCAAGTGGAGGGCAAGTCTGGTGCCAGCAGCCGCGGTAATTCCAGCTCCACTAGCGTATATTAAAATTGTTGCGGTTAAAACGTTCGAAGTTGATACTTGTCCAACACAGTCCGGCTCCGCCGACCCGGTCAACCCGTGGTCGGTGGGCCAAGTCGGAATCTGGTTGCGACTCAATGGTGTGGTAGGGCACCAAGTCTGTGTCATGGTGTGCCCTTCAACGGGTGCAAGTGTAACATAGAGCTCGACCGCTCACGTTTACCTTGAACAAATTAGAGTGCTTAAAGCAGGGTGCCCAAACGCCCTAGAATAATCTTGCATGGAATAATGGAATACGACCTTGGTCTAATCTTTCATTGGTTTGTACTCAGACCGGAGGTAATGATTAACAGAAGTAGTTGGGGACACTAGTATTACGGCGCGAGAGGTGAAATTCGTAGACCGTCGTAAGACTAACTAAAGCGAAGGCATTTGTCAAGGATGCTTTCTTTAATCAAGAACGAAAGTTAGAGGATCGAAGGCGATTAGATACCGCCCTAGTTCTAACCGTAAACGATGCCAACTAGCAATTGGGAGACGCTACAACCAGGTGCTCTCAGTAGCTTCCGGGAAACCAAAGTCAGGTTCCGGGGGAAGTATGGTTGCAAAGTTGAAACTTAAAGGAATTGACGGAAGGGCACCACAATGAAATGGAGCTTGCGGTTCAATTTGACTCAACACGGGAAAACTTACCAGGTCCGAACTTATGGAGGTGAGACAGATTAATAGCTCTTTCTCAAATTTAAGGGTAGTGGTGCATGGCCGTTCTTAGTTCGTGGATTGATTTGTCTGGTTAATTCCGATAACGAACGTGACTCACATATGCTAACTAGAACGCAGTCAGCGTTAATGCGTCGATGCCGATTGGAACGGGTTAGGACCTTTCGGTGGAGTATGACCTGACACCTTCGCTGTTCGTGTGCGCAAGTGCACTTACGGTACGCTGCTTAGCAGGACAATTTGTGTTTAGCAAAATGAGATCGAGCGATAACAGGTCCGTGATGCCCTTAGATGTTCTGGGCTACACGCGTGCTACAATGTGGGTAGCAGCGTGTCTCCTATTCCGAGAGGAACGGGAAATCACTCAAATACTCACTTAGTAGGGATTATGGATTGCAATGGTCCATATGAACTCGGAACTTCTAGTAAGTGCTGGTCATCAGCCAGCGTTGAATACGTCCCTGCCCTTTGTACACACCGCCCGTCGCTACTACCGATGGATTATTTAGTGAGGTCTTTGGAGATGATCGTTCGCTGGATCCTCGTGAACCGCGTCTGCTTTATCGAAGTTGACCGAACTTGATGATTTAGAGGAAGTAAAAGTCGTAACAAGGTTTCCGTAGGTGAACCTGCGGAAGGATCATTAGTGGCCAAGTGATCCTTCCAGAAGTCCGAACCTGCGGGTTGAGACTTCGGCACAAGTTGCCATATGATAATTGACGAAACACTATAGAAGTCCGAACCTGCGGGTTGAGACTTCGGCACAAGTTGCCATATGATAATTGACGAAACACTATAGAAGTCCGAACCTGCGGGTTGAGACTTCGGCACAAGTTGCCATATGATAATTGACGAAACACTATAGAAGTCCGAACCTGCGGGTTGAGACTTAGGCACAAGTTGCCTTATATAACACTTCGAACAAATACACAAGTCCGAACCTGCGGGTTGAGACTTAGGCACAAGTTGCCATATGATAATTGACGAAACACTATAGAAGTCCGAACCTGCGGGTTGAGACTTCGGCACAAGTTGCCATATGATAATTGACGAAACACTATAGAAGTCCGAACCTGCGGGTTGAGACTTAGGCACACGTTGCCTTATACATGACTTCGAACAAATACACAAGTCCGAACCTGCGGGTTGAGACTTAGGCACAAGTTGCCTTATACATGACTTCGAACAAATACACAAGTCCGAACCTGCGGGTTGAGACTTAGGCACAAGTTGCCATATGAAAGTTGACGAAACACTAACAAGTCCGAACCTGCGAGTTGAGACTTAGGCACACGTTGCCTTATACATGACTTCGAACAAATACACAAGTCCGAACTTGCGGGTTGAGACTTAGGCACAAGTTGCCTTATACATACATTGGCCAAATAAACAGAAGTCCGAACCTGCGGGTTGAGACTTAGGCACAAGTTGCCATATTATATTCGATCAAACACTAAGTAGTCCGAACCTGCGGGTTGAGACTCAAGACCGTAACAAGATGTCACTATACAAGTCCGAACCTAAGGGTTGAGACTTAATGCGATCTAGATACCAAGTTGACATCCAATACCTGTTGAGCAAAACCAAAGATTCCCTGTTCTCGAATGATTACACTATATAACAGGGAATCATGAAGAAATCAAGCAAGCGTGAAACAAAGTCATCACTTGGGCATGCTCGATAGCCAACCACATGACCTTAACCTAAGAGAGCATGCAAACCACATGATACCTATAAACGATTAACCCGCCCTAGTTCAATCGTTCACCAAGTGATGACTTCAGTATGGCTAAGAGAAAAACTTTTAAATGGGAAAAACTCTAAGTCCGAACCTCCGGGTTGAGACTTCCGCGTCGGAGGTGGGCGCACCTCCTATCCGAAAGATGATGAATCAGGGGTGTTCGGTCAGCAATGGTCGGATGCCCCGTCGTAGTCCAACTATGACAATCAAAGTCAAGACCTCCGGGTTGAGACTTTCCGCGAGTACAAGCATAAAGGAACACGGACCAAGCCGTACCGAGAGAATCGGTACTAGAGCCCTCGTGGTTCTACATTGAGAGAGCCCTCGTGGTTCTCATTAGGGGCTTTATGCAAGTCGTACTCAATACTGTGGTGTGAAGTATAAAGTATAGTCTTCGCCTGGTCCACGCTGCTTCGGCGGTCCTGGGTAAGATAGTTCATTCTAGCTTGCCCTATAGTGGAATGAGGACACTTAATGCTTCGTCTTTTAGCGGCGGCTAGACTCCTCCTCACGGGGAACGAGTTGACGCACACAGCGGCGGCTTACGCACTATGGCAATCATGGATGCCTGAAGATTCCGTGAAGTTCTCCCCTGGTCCACGCTGCCTCGGCAGTCCTGGGTAAAATGGAATATTTCCAGCTTGCCCTATAGTGGAAGAGGACTATCCAACAATACAAAGTCAAGACCTCCGGGTTGAGACTTTCCGCGTCGGTGGTGTCGCGCACCGCCTATCCGAAAGATGGTGTAACAGGGGTGTTCGATCAGCAATGGTCGGATGCCCCGTCATAGTCCAACTATGACAACCAAAGTCAAGACCTCCGGGTTGAGACTTTCCGCGTCCGGAGGTACGCGTACCGCCTACCCGAAAGATGGTGTGCTTCTGGGGTATTCGATGAGTCGGATACCCCGTCGTAGTCCAACTATGACAATCAAAGTCAAGACCTCCGGGTTGAGACTTCCGCGTCCGGAGGTACGCGTACCGCCTACCCGAAAGATGGTGAATCAGGGGTGTTCGATCAGCAATGGTCGGATGCCCCGTCGTAGTCCAACTATGACAATCAAAGTCAAGACCTCCGGGTTGAGACTTTCTGCGAGTACAAGCATAAAGGAACACGGACCAAGCCGTACCGAGAGAATCGGTACTAGAGCCCTCGTGGTTCTACATTGAGAGAGCCCTCGTGGTTCTCAATAGGGGCTTTATGCAAGTCGTACTCAATACTGTGGTGTGAAGTATAAAGTATAGAGTCCTCCACTGGTCCACGCTGCTCCGGCGGTCCTGGGTAAGATAGTTCATTCTAGCTTGCCCTATGTGGAAGAGGACTCAATACCCTACCTGTTGAGCTTGAAACAAAGTCATCACTTGGGCATGCTCATATTGCCATACAATATTCCATTATCTACTAATGAGCATGCAGCTATATGATTATAACCTGTAAACGATTACCCCGCCGTAGTTCAGCGCTTCAACCAAGTGATGACTTCAGTATGGCTAGTGTGTGAAGTATAAAGTATAGTCCTCCCCTGGTCCACACTGCTTCGGCGGTCCTGGGTAAGATAGTTAGTTCTAGCTTGCCCTATGTGGAAGAGGACACCATACTTAATACTGTGGTGTAATGAACAAAGTATAGTCCTCCACTGGTCCACGCTGCTTCGGCGGTCCTGGGTAAGATAGTTAGTTCTAGCTTGCCCTATGTGGAAGAGGGCATACAAGACAAAGTATAGTTCTCCCCTGGTCCACGCTGCTTCGGCGGTCCTGGGTAAGATAGTTAATTCTAGCTTGCCCTATGTGGAAGAGAGCATACATGAACCAAGAACGAAGGTTATGATCGAGGAATGATTCGACAACTAACCGATGGTATGAAATGTGAAGAATTCAAGCAAGCACACAATCAAGTCATCACTTGGGCATGCTCGATAGCCAACCCTATGACATTAACCTAGTAGAGCATGCGAAAACCAATATATATGTAAACGATGCCCCTCCCTAGTTCAGCGCTTCAACCAAGTGATGACTTCAGAATGGCTAAATCAAATCGGTTCAAAACATACCATCGGTACCCTATTGAAACACACAAGTCGATATCAAACCTCATGATTGTGTAGTCCTCCACTGGTCCACACTGCTCCGGCGGTCCTGGGTAAGATAGTTCATTCTAGCTTGCCCTATGTGGAAGAGGGCACATTACTCAATACTGTGGTGTTATGAACAAAGTATAGTCCTCCACTGGTCCACGCTGCTTCGGCGGTCCTGGGTAAGATAGTTAGTTCTAGCTTGCCCTATGTGGAAGAGGGCATACAAGACAAAGTATAGTTCTCCCCTGGTCCACGCTGCTTCGGCGGTCCTGGGTAAGATAGTTAATTCTAGCTTGCCCTATGTGGAAGAGAGCATACATGAACCAAGAACGAAGGTTATGATCGAGGAATGATTCGACAACTAACCGATGGTATGAAATGTGAAGAATTCAAGCAAGCACACAATCAAGTCATCACTTGGGCATGCTCGATAGCCAACCCTATGACATTAACCTAGTAGAGCATGCGAAAACCAATATATATGTAAACGATGCCTCCCTAGTTCAGCGCTTCAACCAAGTGATGACTTCAGAATGGCTAAATCAAATCGGTTCAAACCATACCATCGGTATCCTATTGAAACACACAAGTCGATATCAAACCTCATGATTGTGTAGTCCTCCACTGGTCCACGCCGCTTCGGCCGTCCTGGGTAAAATGGAACATTCCAGCTTGCCCTATGTGGAAGAGGGCACATTACTCAATACTGTGGTGTGAAGTATAAAGTTCAGTTCTCCCCTGGTCCACGCTGCTTCGGCGGTCCTGGGTAAGATAGTTCATTCTAGCTTGCCCTATGTGGAAGAGGACACTCCATACTTCGTCTCTAAGCGGCGGCTTGACTCCTCCCTACGGGGAACGGGTTTACGCGCACAGCGGCGGCTTACGCACTATGGCAGTCATGGATGCCTTACGTTTCTATGAAAAGTGTGTTCCTCCCCTGGTCCACGCTGCTTCGGCAGTCCTGGGTAAGATAGTTAGTTCTAGCTTGCCCTATGTGGAAGAGGACACGTAGACTTACTGTGGTGTGAAGTATAAGGTTCAGTTCTCCCCTGGTCCACGCCGCTTCGGCCGTCCTGGGTAAAATGGATTCATCCAGCTTGCCCTATGTGGAATGAGGACACTTTATGCTTCGTCTCTAAGCGGCGGCTTGCTCCTCCCTACGGGGAACGGGTATACGCGCACAGCGGCGGCTTACGTTATGGCAGTCATGGATGCCTTACGTTTCCATGAAAAGTGTGTTCCTCCCCTGGTCCACGCTGCTTCGGCAGTCCTGGGTAAGATAGTTAGTTCTAGCTTGCCCTATGTGGAAGAGGACACGTAGACTTACTGTGGTGTGAAGTATAAGGTTCAGTTCTCCCCTGGTCCACGCCGCTTCGGCCGTCCTGGGTAAAATGGATTAATCCAGCTTGCCCTATGTGGAAT